>NW_028259163.1:5539444-5844583 GCF_977971745.1 Zootermopsis nevadensis
CTGCACTCCAGAAGTTTTACATAGCAAATATGAAGTACCACAAAAATTTTTCCTGATACCACCACACCCTAGTGTTTAATGCAATAACCAAACATTAAAGATGAACATGAAATGGGTGAAAATTGTGCAAATAAAGAAAATATTCATCTGCTTGAATTTTTGTTAAAAATATATTAAAATTGGCCATCAATCACAATATAAGATAATTAAAAGATTAAAATATCATTTTTCGTTCCGTATCGAGTACTCGATTTACATATGGAACATTTACGACATGTTTCGGCTATCATAGAGCCGTCATCAGGTGTTATGTTATAAACTTTTTAACTGAATTACTGATTTTTAATGATTTTTAGTTTTCATTTTTCTTATCATTTTCTCGTCCTTCATATTGTATCTTCATCCGTTGTTGTGTCACATGTCACTAATATAATTGTATGTCGTAGTGATGCCAATGTTGTGTATATTGGACTGTGAAGTAAAGGTTTCAATACTATTAATGAAAATTGAATATAGAAAACAAAATAAATAGTTGAAATTAATCATGTGAACTTACCCAAGAAATAATATCGTAGCAGTATTAGGAGAGATTGGAGGTATACTGTATCGGATCGTGGCTGGTTACCGACTGCGGTGCTAGTGGGTGAAAGGTGGTTTGTCAGGGTTGGGGTCAAGGTACTGGAGTGCATTAAAAATGGGGTTGTTAAGTAAAATATTATTATCATTAAGGCATATTTTTTGTTTATAAGTTTGATAAAAAAAAATGATATTAAAAAAAATGATATTTTAATCTTTTAATTATCTTATATTGTGATTAACGGCCAATTTTAATATATTTTTAATACTATTTAAATAAATCACAATATGACGCACCTACAATATCTTGAATTTTTGTTGTTAAGAACATCATTGGCTTTCTTCATACCAACAGAAAAAAATATGAAGTTATATCCAAAGCAATTCAACTGTTAGCGATCGTGTCATTGAGATACTGAAAGAAGTCCGTCATCTAGCAGCAAATGGCAGTCTGTTGGTCATGGTGTTTATGCAGCCAGCTGAAATTCATCACCTATTTGTAACACATTTTTCTTCTGAAATATATGATATAATTTGATCCTAAATTAAACTTAACTTTAAACCACTAGTATGGAATTTATATTCACATTTGTTTATGAAGTCCTTAGATTTAATATATTATTATTATTAATATATCTTCAGTGATCATATGTTATTGAATATAAAATGCACTATTGTAGGCATTTCTGGAATATTATGTCTTATAATAAGTATTATTTACTTTATATACATTTAATCTTATGAAAGTATGTATATATTGCATGCGTGTTGAGTGGTCTGTTTATCTAAAGCAAATATTTTTTATTAGTTTTGTTAATATATTAGTGTACTTCATACTTTGATAATTTCATCTCAATTCTTCATCATGTGAATTAATTAAATAAAGTGGGGAGAGCAATTAACAGCCCTGGAACTGTGACGATCTTTGATCCGTTGTGCACCCCCTTCCATGTTTCAGCCCTCAAGCAATTCCTAGTCAGAACTTAATTTTAACGTATTCATAGGACAATGAAACCTTAACATTTGGTTCATTTGTGTATGTTCTGATAATGTTCCTGCTCCACCAAATACAAATATTAACCCTTCGAAGCTGAAACTCATCTTAAGTAATAGTTAAGAATTTAGTCCATACCTCAAAGAAAACACAACACTTCTCCATTACAAAGATCAGCTTTCTAATGCTGTTTGAGGAAATAATCACTGTTTACAGTGAAAATTGTACAAAACAAAAATACAAAATATAGCATTACTGATTGTTAAAGATGGTGGTACATATAGTTACCACTGGGCTTTAAAGGATTAACATTTTCACTACACTAATTAATGTGTTTCAAAATGCCATTATGCAATAAAGAGGTTTATGAAAACATAGGAGGTAGAAATTATCAAAATATGAATGTAGCTCAAACTAATGTCAAACGCAAGAGAAATTATAAATTATTTTCTGAAGCATAGTGTTAGTACATTGTACACAAATTTTGAATTCAGTTTTACTTGATCACAACAAGGGAATTAAGAAGTTAGTCAGGCAAATTAAAACAAGTTGAAATACTGGAACTGACCATAATTATGAACTGGAGACATTTAATAACATTCTTCTCAGTTAATGATACTCTTCAGTTGTAACATGATTCAAATTTAAGAATGCCAGCCATTTTGAATATCAGTTACATGCCAGTCTCTTTGCAATGCATTAACAAAGCTAGGCGAGGAACATTTTGTAAGTAAAGAAAATAACACTGGTTAATATAACCCTTATAGTCGAGTTTGATTTTCATGAATGAACGCTTTTGTATAATCCTGTGTAGCAATAAAACTGATTATTTGCTAACTAAATAATGTTCTGGCCAACAAAAGTCTTTTGTAGCACATTTACATTTTCTTAATTTCCTTGGTAACTTAAAATATTTAAACAAGATTAGGAAAGTATAATCTGTATTTTAGCGATCTGTTAAAATTTATCTTTAAGAAAGTCATCTGGCTCATGATATACGTGCTTGTCATGCCTTCTCACAGCAAGCGGGAAATTGTCTCTCGTTATCGACGTCAGAAGATTTACAATGGCCTCATCAGTTTTAACTGCAGAAAGCCATTACAGAAAAGAATTCATTCTAAATATACCACACTAATTAATGTTTTAGTCTGTTCACTGTGGCCTAATAAGGAAATCAGATCACCCACTACAGCAGTTCAAAATATTTTAATTATAAAGGTGGCTTCAAAATACTGACATTACTACTGATACAAATCTAATTAAAAATGTCTACCACAAACCAATACATACTAACCCATGTCAAATAAAACTCTATTAGCACACTTCCAATAAACATCCTCTACTTTCTATGTTAGTGTATAGGGCAAAAACCTTTTGTGATGGTGAAAGGGGTTTACAACCTTTTCCAGACCTGGGGCCACATTCACCCCTTCTCATTGACTTACAAGCTGCAAGGTTACAAAAAGGGGCAATATATTAAAAAATGCTATCACATTAGGAATACTTTTACAAAAAGGTGCATATATTGTTCAATGCTTTTCTTAAAACAAGTCCGTTATTAATGACGTACTAGTTTGTAGCGAGATATTTGGAGCTGGTTTTGCTACAATAATATTTTGATATCAGATTAATCTTCTTGTGATTCACACGAATCTCTCCACATGTTTATCATATGATGTGTCGTAGTTCTTGATTTGGCATTCTTAAATTAAGGCCTAAGCTGAAAGTTGTTTTACAGTAATACATATTGTCAAATATGACATTAATAATAAAACATGTTTTCTGATATCAGGTAACTGTATTTCATCACATAGCTTGATAAAGTAAAGTAAAGACGTCCCACTATGTGCTTGATAAAATATGGACCACATGCGGGATGCAGGTTGTGAACACTTGGCCTACATGATGAGATAGAAGTTTCTCAAGGTCACTTTCAAGTGACTGGAAGAATAAATGGGCTGTCATCCCCACCAAAGATACTTGCTTTCGAGAAACCTGCCTCGGTTGCCTTCCTTTCTGTAGCATGACCTTCAGTCACATCTGCAAGATCCTGTTCCTGGCACAACATATCTGTGTTGTTCGCCTTGAGGAACATTCCCAGTTTTCTTCAGTCCTTGAAAGATGACTTGGGACTCAATACTCCAGGTTTGTACAGCGTGCCCTGTGAATGTGGTCAAGTCCACACTGGGCAGACCAGCCATTCCATTGAGGCCAGTGTCAAGTAGCACCACTGGATTATCCGGATAAAACAACCACTGTTGAAAACAACGTAAACTTGGACCATCGAATCCAAATCCAGGATACCAGCGTCCTCTCCAACAAATCCAGATAAATAGACAAGGTGGCCTGGAAGTCTGTACCGGAGGAGCAGTGCTGTCCCAGCCTGACTGTGACGCTGACCCACCCCGAGCCGGTTTATTCTTTGCCGTCTTCCACGCCCACCCAACTCTTTATTTAGTTATTCTGTATTTCCTTCAATTATGTGATTTACACTGTTGGTCCCCCTGTCAGCTCTGATAAGGGCTGCTTCTTCACTTGTAAATTGGATTGGTATCCATATTTACCAATATTTATTTATTTTGTTTCATGTTATTTTATTGTATTCTTTATTTTCCTTACATGAAAATTCATTTCTCTGTGTGCAAGTAACCAGGTGTCGAGTCTGCAGGTTACCATGGTTACTGCGGGAATCCACTGCCAACCATGCAGTCACATAGCAGAATCCTCCAGATTGATGTCAACACCTCACCAAGTTAAGCATTGAGCACCCTGGCATTGATTCCAAGCAGCTCCGTCGTTCACAAAGGTAAAATTGTTGTGCTATGTTACATTTCCTAATTTTTCTTACCCAAGTGTTATTGTAAATATAATAAAGCATATGCATTTACTTCATTTGCATAATGCCAAGAATTCATAATAACCATCAAGAACTACAAACACTAAATAAACTGCAGGTCATTACCGTTATTTGCCAGATATAGGAGCGGTGATTTTACAGTCGGTCATGCAAACCATAAAACCAAATATCCCTTAACGCTACCTACAATTTAAATAGATTATGCACTAGGCACAGTCTATTATGTTTATTCCCTATTCTGAAGACAGCTTCTATCCTATGTGAAAAATGACTTCACAAATACATGACTGGTTGATTTATTTTATTATATTCATACATACACTCATATACATTAAAATGAAATTAAATAAATAACCGTTTCCTACTTCCAATTAACTGTAGTACAGCCACCTTTTTACCCACTAAATATAGCTGTTTGAGTTAAGGTTACTTCGCAAGTTAGAAGTTTAATAGAATTGTATATAGACAAAACCAATACATCCAAATTTCTACAAAGAATAAACAAATATTATGAAACATCACCATTCTATACCGTATTTAATAGCTGTTTGGATGGTCCGATCAAGAGCCCTGTATGTTACGGATGGTAATAATGTAGATATTAACGAATGGTTTCAAATAAATTGACCTTGAGATAAAATATTGTTTAGGAAACCATAATATTCTTCTTGCGTGGCTCCATCCTAATCATGAAACCATCAGCCCTCTTGAGAATGATATCTCCCTGGAGACGGAAGTCATCTTCTTTCACGTCAGAGTAGATTTTGAAGTTTCTCAGGATTGTTGACAATATGATTTTAAGCTTCAGTAATGCGTACTTGCGGCCTGAAAAAATTATGGGGTGATGTTCAAGCACCTTCCTTTGGGGTACCATACATGCACACGTTAACCACCAATGTACGAAACTCTTGTGTGTGTGTGTCCAGTACACACCAAAAAAATGTCAAATTTTTCATATCAATCATAAGACAGTTACCTCCTATTTTAAAGTCATATTCCCATCAAGATATCCCGATAATATACCCAACTGCAACATTCTGCAATAAATATTTCAGTGCTGTAACACAGCGTGAATAAAGTGAAGCTTCCGCGGCAACAAGTTGATGAAATATTTTTCAGGCAGCTGAACGGTGAATAAACCATATCTTGTGCCAACGTTTTGAGAACAATCTTTGTTGTCATCCTCAGGGCTGCTGGGTAACAAATCTGATACTTTGTTGCACATTCGCTGATGGGAAACTGATCAGGTTTGTTACCCAGCAGCCGTGAGGATGACAACAGAGATTGCTCTCGAAATGTTGGCAGAAGATATTGTTTATTCGCCGTTCAGCCGCCTGACGTATCTTGTGACCCAAGAATCTTTCATCGACAGCTTGAATAATCATTGTCACTGGATTTTATCCTGAACCAATTCTGTCCTCTCAAATCCTTACAATATATTTTCCTATAAACATAGTTTCCTTTAAATGTCAGTCTCATGGGTGGGTGAATATTTCCAAAACAGAAAATTTGTTTGCATTTCTTGTTGCTCAGTCTGTGCAACACTTACCACCTTCTCATCCTCCTTTGTTGAAGAGTACAGATAATAAAACTCCTATATAATTTCCTATATTATATTATCTGGCTTATTCACTTTTCTAGATATGAATAAGCCTTCAGGTTCCATGTATATTAGGGAATTTGAGTAGCTCTTAGCTCCTGAAGAAGGTTGTTCCATTGGGTCAATTATAATTCTGTCCATCCTGTTACTACCGATTACAGACACCAAATTATTCATCTGTTAGTTCTTGAAACTGTAATTTCAACTACGCATTAATCTTATTTGTTGTTTGTGTGGTGAATTGTGAGGTCCGCATTGGCCGCGCGGTCTGAGGCGTGGGCCTTGTGCCGCTCGGTCGCTGGGACCGTGGGTTCGAATCCCACTCAAGCCTGTGTACTGGTAGAGGCCTCGCGACGGGCCGATCCCTCGTCCGAGGAGTCCTTCCAAAATGTTTATAGATCGAGCCAACGAAAAGTTGAGACCCGCAGATGCTCAGGCACTTGAAGAATGGGTCGTTCTCAGTATCCCAGTGGTAAATTGTATAGTTCTGAATGAATGTATTCAGTTTGTTCTTCTACTATTACCGCCATTACTAACTACTGTTTCTGCCACCGCTACTGATGACAATAATGCTGGTCATAAAATATGTCTGTAATTGTTATTGGTACTTACCAACACAGCTTCTAGGGCCAGCACTGAAGGGTATGAACGAATAGAAGTGTCTGTCAGCAGACTTTTCTGGTAGATGGTTGTCAGGGTTGAATACATCCGGGTTATCCCAGTAAGTCTCTAAACGGTGTGTCTTGACGGTAGTAACAACAATTGTAGTTCCCTTGGGTATTATGATGTCTTTTGAAACTGTAGACACATATAATTGGCATTACTGATAATATTTAAGGATCTTTCAGTCACTGAACCCTACTGTATGAAAAGTTTATAGAATCTGATATATGCGTCAAACACATGGTCCAGCCCAGGATCATCAGTTTTTTTAAAGCGTATATAATATTATAACATCTTCATGATGAACCGTCTTAGTTATAATGTCTGGTAATAGTTTTCTAGACAGAACAGCCATATATCAAGCATGCATTTTAGGTTTGCGTGATTTAAGAGACATCTGGCTCTTCAACCCAAGTCCAGAGCCGCAAAATAAAATTTGTGGTAGTAATTGACAGAATTGAGTATTAAGTAAACGTGTGACTGCGATACCTAGTCTGACGTCTTCCTGCAGTTTTCTGGCAATGATGGGCACAGGGGGGTACATTCGTAGAGTCTCCAGGAGGCAACGTTCGAGTAACTTCATCTCCAGAGTGTCGGCAAAAGTCGCTGGTCGATCAGAGTCACCAAAGATTTGGTTGAGTTCCTGGACGCACATTTCCTATGGAATATGGAAGTAATAATGTGTCAGACACTTCATTTTCTGCGTGAATATTTCTTTGTATGTAACGTAAGACATCTTATTATGTGAATATTCAAATGGTGACAAATTTTCTGATTTGTATTTGTTAGATCTCCAAGTTCAAATCACGATCATGGACTAGTAATTCTCAGTGAGATTTTGTTTTGAGTCCTACCAGACAGATGACAAGATAAATCAAAGTAAGCCACGAGTACTCCAACACCCCTGATTTATCAGTTTTCGTGTATCATATCTCATTTGATATTACGCATTAGAAATTGATTACATTTATTCAGCACCACAAAGTAACAGAATTAACAATGAATATCTTGTGTTATAAAAATCCCCCCCCCCCCCAAGTGCCTACATGGCATGTAGCAGGACTGCTTTACTTTTTACACGTGGGAATAGCATTGTAATAACGGGTATATCGGAAGGCAGACCCACTGAAAATATAATAACCTTTAAATTAGTAGCATAAATGCCAAATATTAGTTTTCTTTTACCTGATAATTTTGGTGGAGACCCATCAGGCACAGGAAGAAGCTGCTGCCAGCTGCAGTTGTATCGTGACCCTGTAACAGAGTTCGTAATTTACCTTTCATATTAAAAGGACCTATCGTTGGCTCCTGAAGATAGTTGTAAGACTTAGACTATTTTTACTTTTGGCATTTAACGTCGTACTGTATCGCAACAGTTGACATCGGTCACACGAATGACGTCTCTACTATCATTAGCGAGTATTACGTGAACGTAACATCCACAAAATCTTCAGAACATATTTATTATAATACTCCTGTCTGTGAAATTGAAACATAAAAACTGACTACTGCCTATAGACTTGGATTTGTAATATGTAGGCAGGTTGACAGAACATCTTCGCTGCCTGTATCTGTAATACTCTTCAGCGTACCTCAAACATGATGGTGTCAACTTCCTCCTTGATTTCCTCATCCGTAAGAACTACGCCATTCTGCGCACTTTCAATCATCAAGTCCAAAAATGCCAGCCGCTTCTTCTGACCTACAATTAAAATGGTAATAGCTTTTTATTTGCAATATGATCTCTGCTCGACTTTGAATTCTTAGTTTGTGGGTATTACTTTTTTGGTGTGTGAGTACTTCAAACAGCTGATTAATGGCAGTAGCAATTGTCAGTAGAACATATTGCCATCTATCATCATTACTGAGAATGTTTAGGTCTCTGTGAGATCATCTATACATATTATATTGACAAGTGCTGCTACCATTAGTCAGCTTTTGAAAGCACTTTAAATATTAGTGATCAAAACAAAATGACAAAGTAATTAGCATGGCTGATGCTTCTCTCTGTTGGTTTAAGTTAAAAAAAAAATATGGAATGAGGCAAAGAGATGCAAGTACTTCAAACAGCTGATTAATGGCAGTAGCAATTGTCAGTAGAACATATTGCCATCTATCATCATTACTGAGAATGTTTAGGTCTCTGTGAGATCATCTATACATATTATATTGACAAGTGCTGCTACCATTAGTCAGCTTTTGAAAGCACTTTAAATATTAGTGATCAAAACAAAATGACAAAGTAATTAGCATGGCTGATGCTTCTCTCTGTTGGTTTAAGTTAAAAAAAAAATATGGAATGAGGCAAAGAGATGCAAGTACTTCAAACAGCTGATTAATGGCAGTAGCAATTGTCAGTAGAACATATTGCCATCTATCATCATTACTGAGAATGTTTAGGTCTCTGTGAGATCATCTATACATATTATATTGACAAGTGCTGCTACCATTAGTCAGCTTTTGAAAGCACTTTAAATATTAGTGATCAAAACAAAATGACAAAGTAATTAGCATGGCTGATGCTTCTCTCTGTTGGTTTAAGTTAAAAAAAAAATATGGAATGAGGCAAAGAGATGCAAGTACTTCAAACAGCTGATTAATGGCAGTAGCAATTGTCAGTAGAACATATTGCCATCTATCATCATTACTGAGAATGTTTAGGTCTCTGTGAGATCATCTATACATATTATATTGACAAGTGCTGCTACCATTAGTCAGCTTTTGAAAGCACTTTAAATATTAGTGATCAAAACAAAATGACAAAGTAATTAGCATGGCTGATGCTTCTCTCTGTTGGTTTAAGTTAAAAAAAAAATATGGAATGAGGCAAAGAGATGCAAGTACTTCAAACAGCTGATTAATGGCAGTAGCAATTGTCAGTAGAACATATTGCCATCTATCATCATTACTGAGAATGTTTAGGTCTCTGTGAGATCATCTATACATATTATATTGACAAGTGCTGCTACCATTAGTCAGCTTTTGAAAGCACTTTAAATATTAGTGATCAAAACAAAATGACAAAGTAATTAGCATGGCTGATGCTTCTCTCTGTTGGTTTAAGTTAAAAAAAAAATATGGAATGAGGCAAAGAGATGCAAGTACTTCAAACAGCTGATTAATGGCAGTAGCAATTGTCAGTAGAACATATTGCCATCTATCATCATTACTGAGAATGTTTAGGTCTCTGTGAGATCATCTATACATATTATATTGACAAGTGCTGCTACCATTAGTCAGCTTTTGAAAGCACTTTAAATATTAGTGATCAAAACAAAATGACAAAGTAATTAGCATGGCTGATGCTTCTCTCTGTTGGTTTAAGTTAAAAAAAAAATATGGAATGAGGCAAAGAGATGCAATTTTGAAAAGAGAAGAAAAAATTATAAGCGACAAAGATGTGAGTGAAATCATTCCCCACTGAATTACATTACGCTATTTCTGTTACATAAATTTGTAACTAGAAATTATTGCGTAAATTTCACCTTAAAAGTCTTTCCTCGGAAAAATATATGGTACCTACCTCATAGCAGGTGCCAAAGTCAAATGATTAAAATTATTTGTAATAATTTTGTAAGTGTGATTCATCCTGTATTTAAATTACTCAAAATTTCTAATATTATAAAATATTATACCGGTGTTTCCCTGCACTTCAGATAGACCAAAAAAAAAATTGATTTTAGGCACAATTGAAACTAAAAGTTTCATTGTATTTGATACTGGGGAGCTCTACGATATTTGCCGACACATTACAAATTTGGTTATAACAGAATAATATTGATCAAAACTTTACTTGGGGACCTGCGTGTGTTTCTACACACTGAAATGACTGAATGGGGAATCCCCATCCTGCATTAACAATACCAATTTCCAATAAAGAAGCAAGTAAGATATTACACTAATACACTACACTACACTACAGAATTGCAGAGTATGTTATGGTAAATTCTGTCTCTCCCTGGCCCCCTCTTGCAAGACGCTAAGATAAATGGAGTAGACAATAATATTCCCCTAAAAATGATGGCCGGTAACTGAATTTTCTTCTTACCAACGTCGTTTTCATCCTGTTCATCCAGATCATCTCCCAGACCCTTGAATACAGATGATACTGTTTTCTCCGCAGGGTTAAGTGAAGACTCGATATAGTTCGTATTTCCACTGTTTGCTTCCTCCTTCTTCCTCTTGATAACCTGGAGGCAAATCATATATTTTTTGGTAGTTCATCTGTAAAACTTTGCTTTCTTGAACATAATAGTGCAAAAATGTAGAGTGTAAGGTGCCATTTACTACTTAACAATGATTTTAACCTTCCAGTAGGAGACTGAAACAAAAGTAAATGTGTATTTACTTCACCGCAGTAAAGGATGTTATTCGCTCTTACCCTGTACGTCTCCGGTACTTTTACTAGATCCACGAAGTAGTCATCGTAGCTAAATGCATAATGCGTGCAGCTATTAAATGTGTGTAAATTTTGTAAAGATGCACACAGCAGAGAACAATAACTAAAATTCACCTTCTTGGTGAGTCCATGAATTACGTCCAGAAGATTGATTTGCTCTTTGCCATACTTGGTAATGTTGAAGAGCCAGTCTGGTCGCAGCCAAATCTTTGATTGTCTTAGATGTAGAATGTTGCACATTCTGAAAGTAATCAGCTTCAGTTATTTCCTAGACCTCTTAAGATCGTAAGATTAAAATATATGAATGTATAAAACTAACATTACAGTGGGCTTGTTACAACTGAAAGCATATGAACTTTGAAAACAACTATCGTGGATGAGCGAAGAATGTGGTCTGACAGATGTCACCCATAATTCTAGTTACAGTTAGCTCAGTATATCTGTCGTTTTCTGTGGGTGGAAAACTTCGCGATTCACACTGAGTCGAAGGAAAGATATTGAGAATATTTGAGGTTAGGTTGCTTTGTAGAATATTTAGACATGAAATAAAAAGTAACAGGAGGTTAAAGCAAAATGCCTACTGATGATCATAAATTTTTAATTGGCAATTAAATCAATTACGTTGAGAATCTTTAAGAAATAGGGTGTGAAATGGAAATCATTGCTGGACCCTTGTGAACCTAATGGCTGCATATAAGACAGGAATTCCTTGACCAACTAAGTGACTATTAGCTTCTCATAAAGAATTTTGCTGTATACAGTTATGTAGCAAATTCTGAAATATGAGTTTTGATTAAAGTTCATAAAATTATATAAATCCTTGCACCATAAAAAGGAAGATGTTTTGAAACCTCCAAAGCCTCGGACAGACGGACCGAAAAGAATTGTTGTGTACCAGACACGGGAAAAACCGTGTAAGTTCAGTGTGGGTTCGAATAATGTTGGTCGAGCGGATTTTGATTAATTGGTTATTCGCCGCCGATGGAATAAGTACTGCTGAGAGTTGACTCGTACAAGGCTTTATTACTAGTAAATAGTAAATACACTAGGTGAAAGTCCGAGTTACAAAACTGTTCACATACAAGGCTTAATTAAATTTCTCATGCTGCAACTAGCAATTATTTTGATATACCAATATTATATTACTATACATATACAACAAGAGGACCTAATGTAAGAGGAGAATTGAGGAGGCCATGGACTGAATACGGACCAGAGAGCCATAGAAGAAGAAGAAGAAGAAAATTATATAAATATGTCAAAATAACCCCTGTGACTCTTCATTGTAATATAATATCTTTCTCAGTAAAATCATGCATTTAAATTAATTTTTATATTAAATTCTTCATTCCAAACTTTAAATTTTGTTGCTTTAAATAAATCGCAACCTAGGATCAATGAAGTGTGTTGCGTATTTTGATAATTTTTATTAAATATGCACCACGTTATGGAAGATATGTTCTATCTTATTGATAATTTTACTATCCCACACATGCAGAATTTCAGGCATGTCCTGTACCGAAACCATGCATTCTTTCATTGCAATTGCCTGTTTCTCATTAAGTCCAAATATAACAGCAAAAATTTATCCTTACTTCATGACTGCCATAGCATATTCAAAGCCACTCTTGTCCTGTGTCTTCTTGCTTACACCCATAGCAGTCTCTGTAAACAAACAATTTACATTACAGCAAAATAACTAAATAACTGATTTAAATATACTTCAATGGATGACAACAATAGTAATTTCATGACTGAAGAAACACCATATTTCCACAATTTTAAGACATTATTGATTTTAACATGCACCTTTGACGTAATAATAGGTTTTTAGGACGAAATACATTGTATTGATTGTTAGGTGTACCCCAATATAAGAAATTTTTAAATGTGAAAATAAAGGGTCTTAAAATCAAGGAAATATGGTACATACAAAATTAATGTAAGTAATTTTGTCTCTTGGATTCTTCATTTCACACCACATCCAAATTGATTTTAGCCCATTTAGTCTCCTAACCAGTCACTTTTCCAAAGAATAAACACAAGTATATGAAGCTTATTACACTGTTCCATGAAGTGTTGAAGCTTGGCCCTTCTATGAATGCAGATGGCATGGTGCCCAATATACTTTATATAGACTCACATCTTATGTTCATTAACCTTACTTATGAATTTCTCTCTAGTGAAAAGAGTATGGGACAATCTCCAGGGTTTTTAAAGCTTTTAAATTTCAAAGATATAATACACTTTTCTGAAGCTAGAAATACATTTTAAAATTATACTTATGAAAATTTACTATGAAGATTTTTTAAACAGTGAAGCATTATCATAATTTTTTTAATAATTTGCGTGGTATGGACAATATACATCACTCTGGAAATTGATTTTCTTTTCTGTATGTCTTCTGCGTGTGGCATTATCAGTGAGAAAGGAAATTGGTCCTGCCATCTCTTGACAATTTACTCAAACTATTTGCTGCATCTTGGATACTGAATTTTAAGTAATCATGAAAATATGAAAAATTATTCCATTCTGCTTAAAATATCAGTATGATAACTCACTTTGAACCCTGAACACGAAGTTAATATCTATGAATAATTAACAAAGGTAGTAACTTACCTAGAAGAATTTCAACTGTACACTCGCTCATGTAATCATGGCAGTCGAAATTCTTGCCATTCTCCTTGGCCATTTTGTTGCATACAGCCCTGCTGTTTGCATTGAACAGGTCAACAAATGACTTCAGAACGTTAAGATGGAATGTGGGTGCAATGAGTTTACGGTGAGACTTCCATTTCTGGCCTGGAACAGCACAGGGGTCTCAGAATTGGTTTAAGTAAGATGGCAGCTGTTGCAGACTAATCTTAGCACAAACGTGTAAGAATCGGGAGTTGAAACAGCTCACAAATTTGTAATCTTAAAGTTCTCTCTATCCCTAACTGAGTGATAGACAATCTTAATTCAGACTTTTAATGTCACGTGCAAAAATGCGTGAAATGGCGATTTATTAACATGAAAGAATGTGAAGTGTCGTAAATTTAAATATTACATAAAATTAATAAGCTTGTCTTTACACATTAAATCTAAACACCTATATAAAATAAATACGAATGCAAATTTCTATGGTATTATGTTTTGGTGATTATTTTACTGCACTGTATCAACTTTTGAAGTTACTTTACTATTAAATAAGATATGATAATTAAAAACGACAAAATGGTGGCAATAAGGAACTATACTGGAATTTGCCTGGAAAAACTAAAGGAAACACAAATAATAATTGGTCCCTGCCAAGAATTAAATCAAATGCCTCCCAAATGATAATAAACCCATTACCACTATAATGTTTACGAAACACTAACCTGAACTGATGAGTAGACCTTCTCCAAGCCATGGCTTAAAGAACCTGTACTCCTCAGACTTATCAAGATGTGTGCTGTTACCCAGTATAAGCTGCAAATAGTAAAGACATAAATTTGTTGGCACCTTTACAACTTTATGTGAAATCAACAGCATTTTCTGATCGCCCACAGTTCAAATGTTTGTACTTTCGTTATTTTACGAAATGTATTAGTTACATAAATGTTATTTTATTGAGAATTAGTACGTTCTTCAAAGAATTAATTATGTAATAATCATAATTATAGCATACAGAACAAAATATTGAACTAAAAAAGAAATCGTATAAGGAAAACAAACAAAATTGTGTATTTAAGAGATTTATAATTTTTACCCTTCGTAAGATATTTGTGGGGTTATTAAATCAAGGTTGACAGGAGAAAATGAGAAATGATAAAACACTGGCAGAAAGTCCCAAAGGAGTCTGGAGATTTTGGCGTAGACGAGTGATTATAGTGATATGGAGTGGGTTCAACTGTCTTATGACAGGGTCCAGGAATGGCCATTTTTTTTTAAAAAAAAAAAAGGGATGAACTTTCAGGTTATAATATCAGGGAATTTCTGTATCAAGTCAAAAAAAAAAAATAACAAACACTGAAAAAAGATTTACTAAATCCTGTGGATTAAGGACAGATTCAAAAGTGTTCGCTGTTCAAGATCTTTGAAATTTTCATATTTATCCAAATTCTTCTCTGGACTTGAGCCTGGAATTTAATGCATTGAAAGCAATTAAATCCTGCTTCAATAACTATTTTAAACCCAACAAAATTATTTTAATAATTGAGAAAGTTTTTATGGTGTTACCTCAACGTCCCTTGGTTCACAAATGAAGACTACTAGCTTATGAAAAATCCACACTCTCATGATGTTGGTGAACTCAAAGGATAGTTGTAAAAAATTTTCTGTTATTTCTGCAAAGAAAATATACAAATTGGCTTAACGTAAAATGCATGTGTTCGTATTCCACGTTGTCTTGGAACACAGCACAGTAATGAGAGCACTTCAATAAAAGAACACTCTAAATAAAATACCAAGTATGAAATCAACATTAATTAATAATAAAATTATAATAATTTATCAATTAAAAAGATTAAAACCAGGAAGAAATCTGTCCAGTTAATTCTACTTGAGAACCACTGGATGAAATTTTGTGTGGACGTTGTGGCATTCTGCAAGAATCCGAAATCGTACTTTTGAATATCTTATGAGTGACGATAGAGTGACGAACGAGTCCTGAGTTAGACATGGGGGTGATGCAAGCAGGTGACCAAAGTGGGAACTATCGAAGTTCGAATTCCTTTCTTTTATTTTTTACAGTGTTTACTATGACAAATTAATAGTAGAATACATTCGGAAAATGCTTCATTTTATTCAAAAATCATCATCACCCCGTTTTTATATGTTTTTTGTTTTGTTAGATTTTGTTATATAGAGTTATATTATGTAAGGCTAGGTCAGTGTAGTTTGACTGCTTTAGATTAGTTGAGATTAGGGGAAGTTAGGTTAGGTGAGACAGTGTTACGTAATTTTTAATTTAAATTTTGTTTAGCTAGGTTCGATTAGTTGAGGTTAGAACTTAGGTTGTTTTTTTTAAGTTTAGGTAAGATTAGATTAGGTTATGTCAGGTTAGTACACGTTATTTTATGTTATGTTGAAAATAATGTATGATACGGATTACACTTTCCGAGCTTGTATGTAAGATACTATATACAGTTTGTTTGCTTATTTGTGAAAAAGAAACTAACGAAATATAAATAATAATTATGACCGTAATTTAACACAACGTATTAATTCAATTTGTAACGTGGTTTACAGTATCAAATGCCATCAAACAAAGATGGTTTTTGGAGGTTCGTGTAATACTGGCCCTAGATATTAGATTACATATAAGTAAACAAGATGCCACGACGGCCACCTGAGTCTCCGAACTTCAAAATTTTCTGATTCTGGCTTCTGATACAGACTCTGGCATTTTCTAGCTGTATGTACTGTCAAAATTTATGTTTCTATTTTATTTTATTCAATTTTTGAACTTCCGACAGAACTGTAGTTCCTTCGAACCAACCTCCATTCTGGATCAATTGTTTCTCACATCAGTATCTTACTTTCTTAACTCCACTATTTTACGTAAGACGTATTATAATCATATTTATCGTGGTTATCTTGTTATTGTTTACATGTATTTTCGTCAAATGCGACTATGTATGTTTCATGTTCTGAAATGTTACTTTATTTACTTCAATCTGTGTTTGTGATTTATATCCAAAGGTATTTATGAGATGCATTACTTTCTAAATTTTTACGAATAAAATAGTATCAGAATATTAAAATTCCATGTATTGATGTAGTATTTTTGAAATCTTTAAATTTCTATATGTATTCCATTATAGTTGTGGAGGGTTTTCTGAATACGTGTGAAGAATTTTTCGTCAAACAAAAATACAGATATGATGTCACTGTCACTATATACATTTTCACATTTTTCCGAATTTCGTAAGAGCTGAATTTAACACTTAAAACTTAATTAAGACTTACGCAGAGAACTGCCCAAAAATGTCAATGCATTTCCAATGATAGGATATCCTTTAGGCCCAGGAATTTTTTCAGCCAATTCCACAAATCTTCTTCTTTGTAGTTTCCAGTATATAAAATAAAGTACCAGTGCAGGAATGAGAAGAAAATAGAACGTATTAGTTGCCGATGTGGAGGATTCGGCAACCACCTCAGTAGCTGCTGTCATTTTGAATGACTTGTCTCTTCAACTCCGCTGACTACAGAAGGCGGTGAGAATACCACGCCTTATATAGACATCGCGTTTAATGATATACAGGCGTGTGAATCCACTTGCCTTGGGGAAACAGGTGGTACAATACATCATTAGGCATTTTACGAATAAATTTGAAGTGACATTCGAGAATTCATGATGACGTTAACACAACCTAAACGTATAAACGCTATGATATTCTATTATAACATTGAATTGTTTTGGAAGCATCTGAAAATTACTTCAGGGTGGGAGGGATATAGTAGAATTTAGGTGGAAGGCCATTTCTGGCCTCGATTTAAAATTTTAGAGCTCTAAACGAGGGCATCTGAAAAGTTAAGACCGCTCTAATCCCCATGAAGATTACCCTGATTTTTAAATACAAAGTAACATTAACTTTTGAAATATTATTTCAGTTGTTCTGAAGAATATATGAGAGTTTTGTGGTTTTGTTTGGCCCTCCTAGTAGGAAAATACTGAATGCCCCCTCCTTCATTTCCATCTGCTCACTATTCGTAATAACATAAGACTCTAAAAAATATTAATTTTTACTTTATCTTTAAATAAAGCCGAGGAATAATATTAAGACGTAATTATTAATAATAGGTTTAGACAAGAATATCTTTCAAAGGCCATTTCAGAGTGGAAACACGGCTTTGATTCTACTGCAGTTCATGTACGATATCTTTACAACATACTGTGAGTAGACCAAAATTTCTTGCCAACATTTCAACTCATTAACTTTCCACTGACAGATAAAATCTTATGTTTGGACAAAATATTTTATGCTCTGTATAATTGGACCACTTATGAAATATGTTACCATGGTGAAGTTAAGTACGGTCGGAGGTGTCGACTTTGCCCAAAGAGGGCCCCGTCGAAAGTGAAGTCAAATTAAGACTGGTCATTACACAAGAGTATTTATCCAGTTTAAAAATGTTGTGGTCATTATCAATTGTTTACGATGTATTTGTTAGAAACGTTTCGGAAGAAGTATCTACTTCTATCTTCAGGTGACTAGATGTCAAACTGAAAGATTTAATACTTTTTAGTATTAAAATCAATTTATATTTCGTATATATTTATTTCAACGGATTTTTAAAAATGTCAACTCTGGTCTTATGTGTTGAGAGGGTGGGTGTTATTGTAAGTGGTAAATAATGTTTCAGAGAAAGATGATAGCGTCCATCTTTGTCTGCCAAGTTTCACGGCGTCACAACGCGGAAGATCTCACAATCTTTACCTCTGTGAGAGCCTTAATTTCAAATAAATATTTAATTTTTTCCTATTTAAACATCATAACTGCGAAAGGATTTTAAATCAACACGTACACAACAACAGTAGTTCATCAGACTTTAGTTCAGACTTGAGACAGCAAGAGAGAACACTGAATAAATTTCTTTATTGATTAAGTACGGTAAGAAGAATTACAGGATATCCGCTTTTTATAAGAACTGCTTGTCATATACTTGTGACTTGTAGAATGCAGATCTGGGTCAGGGGTCATTGCTTTACGAACATAACAGTCTGACGTAACTGGTTTGAATGGATTATCAAAAACCCTGAAATTTCGCGAGGAGTGGAAAAACTGTTTAAAGGTTGATTGGCCGACTTAATCACGTGACAGGTATACTTTTTTTTAAATGGTGGACTCGAAACGGGTGTATAATTTTCTTAGAAGTAAAAATTCAGTTTCAAAATTTGGAAGTAATTTGAAACAAACAGCGTTTCTAGTTAAATACCTCGAGATTCTTGTTGGTTTGATACAATAGTATGCGCTTAGTAATATTCTACGTTTTCTAAAATATGTTTTATTAAACATTTATATATTCTGCTCATTAAAATTTTAAGTTTTCTTTCCTTTAACAATGAACCGAGGCCATTGTTGCAACAATGGCAAGAACTTTACGTTTACTTAAAAAGTAATTTTAGTGTATCAGAATTTTATTTGTTGGTTTTTACTAACTCCCAAAATCTGCTTCTCATTTACGGTTTAAAATGTCGTTCGTTCAATGAATTATTTACTTTTACGTAAGACCAACGTGACCGATCTGTTTTTAATCATCATGTGACTTTATCATTAGCAAGAAGTCTGTTGGTTTTAAGTGTACTTATTTCTGTATCGACTTTATGGCAACACAGAAGATCCCTGGGTTGGTTGGAAAATATAATCGATAATCGAAACCCAGAAAAATCACCAACAAAAGAGAAACACGTAATGCAACAAATACATAAGATTATTTACAAACATGTACTACTTAAATTTTTAAATATTTAATAATAATAATAATAATAATAGAAAACAATTTACATAAAATATGATTCTCTACATTACAACTATTTTTTTGAAATGATTCCAGCGGTAAGTAATAACGTTCTACGTTTAGCAGCAACTTATTTATGTTAATACGTTAATTATTCCATTGTATTTATTTCTTTCTTTTTAAACGTTATAATGTTTACAACAAATTTTCTAACTTAGCGTTTAATATTTTTTTAAAACAGAGAGAGATCATTTAATCCGCCCCAGAATAATCGGGAGTCAATTGTATTAGACGGTTTATAGACTACTTGTAATTTTGTATGTCATCTGCGTTTAAAATCATTTCTCTACATTTTGCTTACGTGTTTTATTTGTTAATTTCATTTGACTTTTCAACTTACAGAAATGTTTCACAAAGTTTGTTAAAATACATTTTGTACAAGCATTGAATAATTACGTACTTCCAAAAAAAGTATCTGCGATGTCAAAAATACCGTAAATTTTGTATTTAGCGTAAAAGTTTTTGGCACCTTTGTAAGTATCTCTTTAATAATAAGCTTTTAAGAATTATAAGTGCCTTCGAAAAAATAATACAAATAATTTTATTGAGAGCTAGGTTATTTCACGTACAGAAACAGATGAACAGACACAGTGGAAGAAGTGATTACGTCATATCGTGAAACGCACTTAAAATTTGTAGCAATGCCATGACTGTGCAGCTTAATTTTTCCATAATTTAATTCTCTTTAAGTGTATGCGAGCTGAACTCGTGATCATGAATATCCTTAGTTATTCTCACTGTAATTATGACTGTTTTCCTTAATAAACAATTCACTATTTTCTTTAAGTTAAAGCCTTAAAATTTTAATGTCCTTGCTGCAGTGAAATTTAGATTGTAATCTTCGGTGTATAATAAACACGCTGAATATTTCTCCGAAACGTTGATCACCATATACAAGACGTAACTCATAAAACCACTATTTGAATTTAGAGCGTTATCAAATACGTCTGATTAAATTTATTTAAAGTCTGCATAGTTAATTTACCATTGTCTGAGTATGAATGACAAAGCTAAAATCTTGGGAACGAGACAAAGAATTATAAAAGAATGGGCGGAGTCTAATGGTCACCAGTTTCTTATAAAACCCTTGGCAATGTCTGTTTAAGCGTTCGTATGTCATCACGTACGTATTTTAGAATCGATCATGGAACATGTGACGTACTGGGTTACACGACAAAGCAAAACAAAACATCTTTATTATGTCGTCTGGTCGACGTTTACCAACGTTTCAGAGGCCATACTGCAACAACCCAGAAGATAGAAATCTTCAATCTCACCGCTGTGAAAACTTAAAATCTTACAACACATAAACCTTATTTGTTGTGATTGTTTTATGTGAACTAAGAATAATATCGTAGTTTAATTTGATCCACAAGTGCAATTTACCTAATGATGTTCTGGTTTGTGACGTCATGCGGATTAGTGGTTACATATCAGCGTTTCGTAGAAATATATTCCTTCCATCTTCAGGGACGGAGGTGTAAGTCCTAGAAACGGAGACTGTACCTCCGAAATGTTTGCATCTTCGTACGAATCAACACGGGAGTCAAAACCCATAACATAGTCTAGTGAAAAATAGCTCATGAGCTCAGAAGATAAAATGTTTACGAAGAAATGTAGCATACGCTTCGTTCGAGAACAAAAGACGTGTTATGCACTTGCCAAAGTTAAGAAAACAATATTCACGCGAGTTAAACGCTTCAAACCGACCGGCACATTAAGAATAAATAAATATTTGTGATATTTTTCTCTAATTACTAACATAAATGGGGTTTGGAGGAAAGATCTTGTGCTTTATTATACATTCGAAAACACATTAATAATCTGTAGAACGTAAATGCAGCGTCGCTTAACAGTGATGAAAACTAATATATTTAAAACACTGTCTCTATTGATCTTACCAGATTTAATAATGGACTTTTGAATGCTACTTTAAAGTTGTAATTCACGTCCTGGATACACAAACTAACACCAGAAATTTCGACTTGAAAAATAAACATTTGGGTCAAACAAATTTTTCCCTCAGATTGTTATGCGAAGGTTCTGAGTGAAACAGATGTCTGTCGGTAAAGAAATTATTTTTATAATTATATATGACATGGGCGATCTTTATTAGCATTATCACAACGCAATTGATTGGAATAATTTGCCTTTGATAATGTATTTATTTATTATTTCCATAAGTAGCCATTTTAACTTATTTTAAAACAAACTATTATATAGGCACCAGGTAATTAAAATAAGATGAAAAGTGATAATTTATTTCTTTAATGTTTAATTATTAGATACAATCTAATGTCTAATTTCTGACAATAGAAACATAATGTTTCAAAACTGCTAGCCCGTCATTAAACACGGCCTTGAGGCAGTTTAGTTCCATCTATATCTCTGCCCATTATCGTTTTTTTATTAACCCTAAAAAGACAAGTGGTAACTATATGTACCACCTGATTTTACTCTTAATAACTCTGCATTTTACCACAGATCATATTTGTACATTTCATATCATTATCAGAATAATTAATGATTATTTTTAACAGCATGAACGATTTTAACTTGTAATGGTGAGGCGTTGTGTTTTCTTTGAGGTACGAACTGAATTTATAAATATTACTTAAATGAGCTTCTACATCAAAGAGTTAAAATGGTTGTGAGAATTGAATTGCATTAAGTCTACGTTCAGTTGCTTTGGTATTAGTTGCGTTTGACAGAAATTCTCTTAGTACAGAATTATAAAACTATTTTATGAAATGATAAAGTTGCGTCATATTGTGATATAATAAATACATATTATTTAAATCTTGTCCGTCTAATCACAATAAAGTCTTATTAAATATTAAAATATTACAATAATTAACATTTAAAATATTTTAAATGTTAATTATTGTAATATTTTAAATGTTAATTATTGTAATATTTTAATATTTAATAAGACTTTATTGTGATTAGACGGACAAGATTTAAATAATATAAACTGTTTTATATTTATGTGGCAATAGGAAGACGTGAAATGGACCGACGAAGGAAGTGATGGATTGAAGAATTTTAACAACCTCGGAACAAGAAATTTTATCCACTAATTCTTAACCCCAGGACTAAACGCAACTTGAAGCTCAGTTTAACACTCAAAGAAAACGTCATTTTACCCATCGGAAATGGAGATTGACTGGGTCTCAAAGTATACAAGAATTCCAGGGATCGAATCCTTATATTCTGGCTCGCAACCAGACACACAAATGACATTAAGATCTGAAATATATTTAACTTAACAGTAGTCGTATATTGGCAACTATGAAATCATGTTTGCTGCCCGCGATCTGTAACACAACGATTTCATTCAGAACACGACTGATTCTGCAAACAAACATTGAGTCATTGTGATCTGAATGCATTGAATAAACCAAGCAGACGAGAGTTTTGTTCAGACTCGTAACTCATTTCTTAAAATATTCTACATCTGATGGCTTTGATTTTAAAGTTTGGGTCATATTATCTTATGTTCTTAAATTATGAAGTCTGATCTGATAAAGTTTGTAATACAGAAGTGACATTAGATACTGCTTATAATTGAAATACATTTTCTTAGCTATTTAAAACATTCAACAAAACTTAAAACATGAATATAACAATGGGCAAAGTATAGAAACTTCTTAAGTACCTTGTAAAGCATATTATTCCAGATTACAAATACAGCAGCCTTATTTTTTTTGCTATTTTACCGAAAAGTTATTGTGGTTATGTCTGTGTATCGCTGCGTGAAGGCCCCCTAGGTACCTCTTGCGCAGGCGCACGGATCAGACATCAACTGAAAAGCCACCAAATGGCGGTTGAATAAGTCGATCATTTCTCTTTGACTTTTTGATCTACCCTACATCGTTCCAAGACCCTCATAACTTTCAACCAGAAACTCCGTCATCCCAATATACACGTTAAATATTTTTTTCATGTTTATTAACAATTAATTACACGTATTAAATATAATTTTTCGCCTGTATTTTATTTACATAACCTCACTTTTTCCGTAAATTTTTAACTTCGCTCATCGCTGTTTTATAAACAATTTAACCTCCGCAAATGGCGAGGGTGTGCTTTATGTTTGTCTTCATAACAATCATCATCATCATCATCATCCTGCTCTTACCCACCGTCAATTCATGTTCGTCGCTGAGAAAGACAAAAAGTTCCACGAGCGTAGGATTTCGCCGATTCAGGTAGAGAATAAAAAAGGAATATAAACTCATATTATTTATTTTCGTCTCTCGCCGCTTTCCTCAGACTGAAAATCTTCTTTTGTAGCTAGACTGTATTGTTAAAACGCAGCTGACAATTTCCCATCCACCAGACAGAGAATAACATTCATTCCACAAAGAACTAATGGAAATGCCAATGTTTGCCTTCGCTTTATCGAATGTCGAAAATAAATGGGAGATGTTATGATAATATGGGGTTAAGATTTCGTCACTGTGGAACGGTGGCAGCTAATGGCCATCCTCCAAGTGTGGAGGGTGAAATGATAATTACAGGGGAAGAAAACCGAAGGACTCAGAAAAAAAATCCGGTCCAAGTCCCATTTTGTGTACCGTAAATCCCACTGGACTAATCTGGGCACGAATTCGGCCAGCCGAGGTAAAAATCCAGCGACTGTGGATAATTACCCAAGTTAGTTGTATTCAAAAGATCCTACCATAGATATCTGTATTGAGACAAACGAATTAAGTCCAAACTTCGTATCATATTTATTAATATACGCTTAAATATTATCATCTCGTCCATACTTATGTCAGCCAAATGATCGCTTGCTACGTTTTCCGAAAAAAACTTTGTGGTTATCCACTCCAATATTCTGGAAAGAGTCCTGAAAAATTTACGTTCTAGGTAGGGAGAGGCTTATTGTTATATTCCTTGTTAAAATTCATAATTTCCTTTCCATTTAATGTAATTATAAATTTACAAAATAAACGTCAACTCAAGAGTTTAACCTATTAAAACCACATGATCGTCTGTATATTTACGAATTTAGTATAAGTTGAGTCTTATTTATGGAAATAATAGCTGTTTATTCTGAGAATCAAAACTTCAAATACAATGTGCGAGGAAAATATAGACATACTGATTATTAAAGGTGATATAAACAATTACCACTTGGTATTAAGAGATTGTAAACAGCACAATGCAGAGGTACCAACTTGCCGAAAGGAGACTGTGTGAAAAACGAGATTCATGATGCACTATTAACAGGGGTCATTAGGTACAGAAGTGAAAATTTTGTGTGCTGATAAAACACGAAATTAAATGTAAGGAATTAGCGACTGTGGTGAGGACTGGAGGTTATTTACAGTGAAAATTGTTAACAGTCGATTAGAAACAGAAATTAAGGCTAACGGTCAAGCTATGAGATCACGATACCTCGAGGAAACGAGACTGCTCTTCAAACTTTAAAATTAAATCACAATAGAAAACATTTACTTGAAAGACTATGAAAGAGAAGGATGCAATAGAATTAGACTGGGCAGTACCTTGACAAGATATACGAACACTAAAGATGGTTGTGTAAAGAGGTTCTTGCTGCCTCCATCATCAGGGCGATGTCGGTAAACTTCTATCAGACTACACGGCGAAACAACACAGAAGGCAGAAACTTTCATACGCACCGCTGTGAAAACCTCAAATCATACATCGATACGAACAATCAGTATCGATACAGTAGGAAGGTCTGTACCATTTACGAGACCACATATTAACCTTTTGAAGCCAAACCTCATCTAATATGTCAATAAGCCAATGCTTACCTCAAATAAAACAAATCATCTTCATTACAAAGATTAATTGATTAACTCTGTTAGGTAAAAAATTGCTGTTTACTCTGAGAATCATATAAAACCCACTACTCTAAGAAAATGTAAACAAATGGAACGTAGTTACCACAGAGTTTTATAGGGTTAAATAATTTTCTTTAGTAGGATTCCTCTTACATCAATATTAAATTTTTCCTTTGCAACATACGAGATATATTAACGTGAATAATATATAAATATTCCTAATATCATACAAGTCAAACCACTCCTGACATCTGTTGACAATTCAAGCTAACTATCTGCGGACGGAAATTTTTAAAAATGCTACGAATGAATAAATACTAAATTTAAATAGACGTGAAAATAAGAGTTTGTAGACTAAATTAAGTCTATCTCAGCATTCTTTCTTGTTGGGTTAAGGAAAATGGAGAAAACCTCGGAATAATGGGTCTTCGGGCAGAGATTTGAACTCAGAAGCTTTGGATACATGGCAAAGTTTGAACCGTAGAGTCATTAAACGATAACAATTAATTATACGTAAAAATTAGACAACTTTTGTGAATTTTCAAAGGTACGTTACACTAACAAACAAAATAAAGCAGGTGACACCACTAAGTACGTAAAGAATATTGTTTAAATTGTAATAAGCGTAGAATACAACTAGAAATTTTCTAAATATTCCAGCACCAACCTCTTAAAATCTGTTATCAAATCTTGTCCATCCAGTTGGTCCAAGTGTAGTTCCAATACTTTGGGTTGCTTCTCGGATCGGCAGTTTTGTTGAGGGGCTTAACTACAGTAGCGTTGTATTGGTCCAATAGCTCCTGAAGTGCCACAACCAGTAAGGGATACTTGTCGGATAAGTTGTCTAACTCGCAGGGATCTCGCCTCACATTGAAGAGGCACACAGGGCTGGGACCTGCGCATGTCGGTTTGATGTCTGAGTCGCAGGAGACGCTGGCAGCTGCCCTCAACCTCAACACGTCGTCAGGGTTGGACGGTAAGGGAGAACTGGTTTTGGCGATGGCTCGACCAGCAGGGCTGTCGTACACCAGCGTCACGTTGTAACGATAAGCTGGTTTCCTCCCTGAAGGTCCATACCAACCGTCCCATTGTCCATCCCATGTTCTTCCTGAGTTCAAGAACAATAATATTTATTCGTCTTAACCTACCTGCATTCCTTGTAAGTCTCAAGATTACAGTCGTGGACTGTAAGAGTTCACAACCAGTGGCCGGCAGCGTAAGATTTTCTAATTTTAAATCAAATTATGCGAATAAATGTAGTTATTTGACAGCAGAAAGGTTTATGGTAATGTCAGTATTTTTAAGTAACTTTTTTCCGTGACTGAAGTAATTATGAACGTAAAATGAATTATGACGTCATACTGATGAACGCTTGTAGGGACAGAGACGAATCTCAATAAGATTAATTAAAGCTGATACTGAAGATTGTTGCAAGTTCAATCAGCTTCAAGTATCTCGGTAATGAACTGTTCTGTTAATAAAAATTAATGAGAAATACGTGAACCTATTTGAAGTGGCGTGTCTAATTTGGTAAGACTTGTTTAACGAATTGCAACTGAGTTTCAGCAAATTACCCTTACTTATAAACTTGCAGGTCGTGAGTCTGTTATAAGGGGATGAAGTTACTTCAAGGTCTGTGAAAGTATAAAATTCTCTTTTAACCCTCAAGGCTCTCATATCAAATTCATCTTTGTGTCACATTTGTGCGTGGTTTTGTGAAAACAAAGGAGATAAAAAAACAGCTTAAATTATCGGCCGTACCGATTTTAAGCAGTGAATTTCTTGCAAAAACATAATAAAGCTTTAAAAATTTCAATATTTCCATTGGTTTCTTCGTATTTTGTGTTTTATAACCTATTACCAAAACATGTGCCCACCTTTAACGAGTTTGAAGTCTCCCTTCCGAAGAGCTGCAATGCCTCTTTCGTTGTCTATGTTCAGAAGAAGTTGGTCATAAGATGAAGAGGACTCTGAAATTATAGTTACATAAAAATAATTATAATGATCAGATTAATATAAAATGGACCTGGAACAAATATAGAATTTTAAGATGCATATATCTAGCAACAGACGAGTGGCCATCAGCGGACTTGTGAACACGGTAATAAAACATACGGTTTATGAAATAGGCGAGCATGGTAATCAATTATCAGCTTCTCAAGCCTATCTGTAATTTGCAGAGTTACAGCAAAAACAGTAATAATAGTCTTCCTAAAAACCTGTACAAAAACTTTGAATTATCCTCTATAATGCGATGGCGTCATAAAATCAGGATTCGGAGTGTCATTAAAGGAAACGCTTAGTTCTTAGCTGAAAGGTCACAAACCTGACAAGATGTTTGTCCAGACGTCATGACCATCGAGATGTGACGGCACACTGGCATTGACGGCGTGTAGCAGACTTGGTAACCAGTCTTGGATATGCATCAAATGATTGGCTACCCGTGGGGCTTCAGGGATCAAGGGACTCCATACCAGTCCAACACCCCGCACACCGCCTTCCCAAAGTGTGTCTTTTACCTTAAAATTCACCCAGTATTGTCTATATTATGAGAAGTGTTGGTTTGTCGGTGATAATTTGCTGCTGTTACGTAATTTTGGGACTTACATGATAACATTTACGAATGTGTTTTTTTTTTGTCAATGTTAAGGGAGTTCACGTGTAACAAATCACAATTAGCATCTCCCAAACACTAAATAAAATGTTAACATTGAATCGCTTTTACACACAATAAAATTAATACAAATATGAGTTCATATTTTCTCAAAGTACGAACCATCACAGCATGCCTATAATCCATTTATTCACAACGGTGCACACTTAAATCCATAAGAGTCCGTTCCATGCCATTGTTAACCGTTTCTCTGTGGCCTATTTTAATATTATCATTTCAAGTACGCCTCGTCTATCGTGTTGTGTCTTTCCTTCAATTTTTTTTTCAACCACAATTTTATATTCTGTTATCATTCATTCATGTTGCGAAAGTCCCATTTCCTGAATTTATGATTGTAATAAAATTAGATGAAGATATTTATGTATTTATTCGTGTCTCTGAATGAGTCATTCTTGACTTCTAGTTAATTCAACGTAAAAATGGTAATTGTTTACATTGGGAATATCACATGTCACAAATGTAAATCGTTTAACTTTTTGAAGAGGGTGAAAGATATTTTTACATGTCTTAAATGTCATACGAGACAATGTTTTCAAACGATATATCTTGTTAGTAGCAAGGAAAGTGTTGAAGTTTCTTAATATTTGCTAAATTTATTATAAGATTAAAATTTTAATATTATATAGTATAATTTATTATAATTTGAACAAATCCGTTTATTTATGGGTTAATTTAAATACAAATATCAGTAGAACACGTTTGTAGTTTCTTCGCCCAAGATTCGTCAAATGAACGCGCAATAATGAGGAGTTGTTTTCTGTTCGACAGATCATTACGTTCACTCAGTTAACGTTGAGTAGTTGATAGAAGTTATTTAGATTTAATCTTTACAAAACTGATGATGGGTAGGTCATGCAGAAGGAATAGGAGACATGAGAAATTCATATAAAATTGTAATCGGAAAAACTAAATGGAAAAGACTCTCTTGCAAGACCTAGTTGTGAATGACAGCTTGCATTGCATTAAAATATACTTTAAATAAGACAAACTAAATGATGGGGATTAGTAGTGAGCTATTTTAAACATCGTCGTAAACCATCGGTTTCCGTAGGACGGGAATATGTTAACGAGCTGAGCAACTAGTAGAATCTGAGAACTTTTCTCCATGGTATTACATGGTTTAGTTTGATAATTATTAAATTATTAATTTTGGGTTTATTTAACGAAAATGTACTTTAGACTACATAGCGTCGAATAGATCTGATTAACAAACAATAAACTGGAAAGGATTTGGAAGCAATCGGTCGTGGCCTAATTTTAACGTATTATCCCGACATTTTTCTGCAGACTAATTAAAATTACGGAAAATTTTAGTCACCGCCGAGTTTTAAACCATATTTTGGTAAAATGCTGCCTCGGTTTCAAAACACACAGTAATTAATTTTTCAACACTAATACCGAATAACAATAATAACATTAGAAGAAATCTATTTTCCTACGTTTGACAAATAGGTTAATTTGTAAAATAATGTTTACCCCTCTGAGTGGCCAATTGGAAGCTGCGTTGAGGTTAAAACCTGCAGCAGGACCTCCGTTGTCGGTTGAAAATATTATGATCGAATTATTAAGCATTCCTCGTTCTCCCAGGGCTGCCACAACATCGCCGACACACTGGTCCAGTTTGGACAACATTCCTGTGTAATATATTATACAGTAAGAAGTGGTTCTACAGAATGAGAGTTTTTTTAATGTAAATGATAGTATTGAATGCAGTTTCAACTCTGAAGAAGGTAACGTGTTTGTCTGAAATGTACGTTCATCATCCTAGAACATCGACATGTTTACGGCCGTGAGAATCTCAAATCTAATTTTTGCATATTTGTTACTAAAAATTTCTCCATTCTTTACAACGTGAAAAATATTTCTAAAACTTTTCGAATTTTGAACATGGCCAGTTAATTACGAAACAAATGTCAAATATTGTCTAACTTTAAAATGTGTAAAAGCCAAAAAAGTCTCCTTTGTGTCAAATATACGATATATCTTTTCCATTTTTGTTAAAAATTAATAAATATAGCAAGAAAATGCATTAATAAAATATCAGAACTGTTTTGAAGAAGAAGGATTTAATCACCGTTTCATATTTAACAAATGTTAAGTAACTTTAAGAAAATATTTCAATTTTCAGATGTAAGACGATCACAAATAGTTCTGAAATGCAACAGACCAAGCTCATTACACGACGTTTCGGGAAAATTGTGCTCTTAACTTGGCTGAGGGTTGGTAGACTCGCCTGCAAACGTCCGACGCTGTTTGTCTGCAATGTAGCTGAATTTGTTGACGGTTTCCGCTGGTGCTTGCAAGGGGCGATATGGGTTGGCCGAGTGAGTGGCGAGGTGAGCCAGGTACAGGAACAAGGAACGCGCCTTGTCGTGGTGCATGATGGTTCTAACAGCCTCTCGCGAGAACAGGTCTGTGGTATAATAGCCGTAACTCTCCCAGTGTACCTCCATGCCCCTCCTCATGTCGTAGCCCCAGTAACGAAGCTGTAGCCATTTTATGCAAGAAATCAAACAGGAATTGCTGAGAAAAACTTTTCTTGTGGTGTTTTTACATAACAGAAAAGTGTTTATCAGTGATCGTTCGCTGTTAAGGGATTTTCGGCCTTATGAGATATTATTTGTTTTGTGTATTGTTACAACCGCTGTCATGGTAAATGGGGTTAGGCGATTTTGGGCCTTAATGCATTATATTTAATATAGTCTTATACAAAATGTTCCAACAGGATGATTAAACTATAATATGGAATATTAACCTTGTTCACGATCTACGTGTTTAAGAACACGTGATCGGTTGTCATTTGTAACACCTAACCAACTAACTACATGGCTTAAGGAACCCGAAGGTTCATCACCGAACTAACCAAAGCCCTCCACCGGACCCTGTCCTGGGCCAACAAAATTCAGTTTCCTTCAACTCCTATCTCCCATAGACCCCGCCTGAGATTATCCTCCCATCTACGTCTAGGTCTCCTCAGAGATCTCTTCCCCTCAGGCTTCCCAAATAGTGGACCCAACCAACTAGATGGCTTAGGGAACCCGAAGGTTCATCACCGAATTAACCAAAGCCCTCCACCGGACCCTGTCCTGGGCCAACAAAATTCAGTTTCCTTCAATTCCTATCTCCCATAGATCCCGCCTGAGATTATCCTCCCATCTACGTCTAGGTCTCCCCAGAGATGTCTTTCCTTCAGACTTCCCAGGCAACACCCGGTGCACACCTCCTGCCCAATCCATGTATATTTTATTCATTTGAATGTGTGTTAATATCTTTTTTAAACACACTGTATATGCTACTTACACTGTCTTGAGCTGTGTGATCATAGTAATCCTGGTGTCCGCCCCAGTATCCGTAGTGGGATTCGAACCCGCGGTGGAGAGGAGTGTAATTCGCACGAAAGTGTCCTAGGTGCCACTTCCCCACCATTCGGTTGACGTAAGAGAGTTCCTGCAAGTACTCCGGTAGAAGCTTCTCTTCCAGTGGCAAACCCCACGGCTCGTTGGCGAATATCACGCTGTGTTGCATCCCTGCACAGGACGAGAAGCGTCAAGGTCACTTCCATTGGCGCTGCAGAGACCCTGAGTGGCTTGCCGGTGTGTACAGACAGCTGCTCTACCGACACTAGGGCTGTGGTTGAACCCACTGCTTCGGCCAACGGAAGTGCCAAGGAAGGAGTCTTGAGCCAAGTACAGGACGTCGACCCTTAGTGGGTTAAACCAATCCCATACACGAAAATGGTAAACAGTCTCGTAAACTGTAACAAGGGATTGCTATCTGACTGTGGGTCTTTATTATGTTCCAACTAATAGCTACTGATAATGGTGGGATGATAATTCCATCACTGAATTTGTCATTTAAGTCAAGGCTTTGGTTTGCTCGATGTCTCGAAGTCGAGGGCAGAAGGTTTGGGATCGCTTTAGTCGAAGGCGTCTGTGACTTTGAAAGTTTGGGACGTGTCCATGATTAGAGACAAAAGGGCCATGTTCATTTACCGACTTTTCCTGGAATTTTTCCATTCAACTGAGAAAAAGCACGGAGGACCTCAGTGTTGGAAACACAAATCCAAAGAAAACGAGACAAAGAATTCTGTTCGAATCCGGGTCGAATTAGAGGTCATCATGAATGCAGTTTTTATAGGCGCATTTAGAACAAAGTTTCAGAAATGAGCTTATTGACTTCGCCCTGTTAGTTCGAATGTAATACAGCAACAGCTGACAGTTTTTTTAAAATTAAATTCGATATTGAAAAATTTTACTGAAATGCGTGATATATTTTGTTCCTTAAAATCGGAGAAAATTTACGAACACTTTACATTTCGAACCATATGCGTTCAGAAGTTATTAATATAATAAATTATATTACGACTATTAATTTTAATATACTTGAATAAAGGCAGATGTAAATTAGAAGTTGAGATGGAATTAAATTACACATCACCTGTGTGGATTGGGTGTCTTCCTGTCATAAGGGCGCTGCGTGACGGAGAACATACAGGCAGAACGTAGTAGTTATTAAGTATGACGCCACTGTACGCCAAAGCGTCAATGTTCGGCGTTGGAACCTGGTCCGAACCATGGAAGCCAACGTCGTTCCAACCCTGCAGACATACAAACTTTACACGATTAAAAAAAAACACATACCTAAAGCCGAGATAAAATCTCCTACCACATCTTATACTAGATCTAACATTAAGTGCTTTAAATTCGAGCGTTTATCCTTATTTCTTTATCTTGCGCTGATCTGATTTGACACAAATTTCATTAACAGAGATTTGGGTCCTCGTGAGGGATGGATTCCCCTCTGATTAAATATCTAGACGGCTTCAAACCATCCAACTTCACAACTGTAGGGCATCTGAAGTCCCTTTCTCGGTGATAAAATTTCGGAGATTGAAGGTGACAAATTACATTTATGTTATAGAAGAATTTAATTACACCTGAGGTTTATATAATATCTTCTGTAAAATAAATTTTAAATCAATTAATATTTCGTTAATATGTTAGGTACATACATACCTTTGAAATTATTTTATCTTATTATGATTTTACGTTTTGAAATTATGTTCCGATGCACGGTTATATTATTGTTATTAGTAATATTATCGTCGACTTTTGTGACTGCCTAACGATATATTGTTAAATATACTAGATTGGCTTCAATACCAAGGCCTCTACAATACTAAGACTCCATGGAGCGAAAGACATAAAATGTCCCGTTATGATTTAATAATTTCAGCAGTAAATTACACTCTGGTTAAAACAGTATATAATATTAAACTTAAATATATTGTAAATTTTAACTACAGAATGTTTATATTCCATTATACAGGCCCCCTGATAATTGATTGTTAATGTTGGCGAGATTTTATTTATTTACGACTAAGACCAATTGATCTTTGAGAATGGTCTCTCGAGATCTGCTACGAGAAACCCTAGATCTCACCTCTGAGATAAGGGAATATGAGATAAAAGTTCGTAGACAGTAATTCTTTAACTATTGCTCCTCTAGAATATTTAAATATTTTGTAACAAACGCTCTCGTTTGAATAGCGTATCTTGTGCAGTGCACAATATATTTGGAGTAAAGCCAATAAAATATATTTTAAATATCTTCTCAATAAAAAAGAAACGATTAGTAGTGTTTGGTTTGTCTACACATAAATAATCAGAGTATTAAATGGATTTTCAAATAAAATAATTTAGATCATTGAACAAAAAGGTATAAATGCTATTTATATAAAGTTTTATTTCTTAATATCAATTACCTTTAGAATTTGAGGTTATGATTGTATTGCCGTGTAGTCTTGTACAAGCTGTAAACTTATAAGATGAGTCAGATGGGCCATAGGTCCAATTAGGATTAAGGGTCCCATTTTTAACTTCAGAATGTAAAAGTGTTCCATGTTGATCAACTAGGTTAGGAAAACCTGATTTAGATTGTTTACATGTTGAGAGACAAGGCCAATATTTATTCTCATATCTTAGCAGTAATTACATCATATGTTATCTTCAATTACGTCGAATTACGTAAATAATTTACCATTTGTCCTGTTGCAAGCTACGAGATCTGTAATCGCGTATTCTCCTTACATACAATCACATTACACATTGTTAAATATAGATGTGTACTCACCAGATCATCAGCTAAGATGAAAATTATATGAGGTCGAGTCTGGTTCGTTGCCAGCACACTGGAAAACAGTAGCAAAGCACACCACCATCTTGTAAACATTGTGATGCATACGACAGGCTCGATAACTTGCTCTGTTCCATATAATGAAGGCGGACGAGAGTCGATTTTGTTTTATCGACCAGGCACGAATTCTCGATTAGATTCATTACGACTTCCTGCAGTGAGCGCGCTATCTAGTTGACCTTACGACTAATGATTTCCTTTCACAGCTGACACGCGACGCATGCGCAGACAGAATAGAATTATTATGGAAGAAAAACTTTAAAAGATCAAATTGGAGCCGAGGTGGCAGTCTAAATTTCAGCTGTGGTTCTTTACCAAATTTAACAGCCGACTGACATAAATAAATGTTAGATGGTAAAATTGCGTCATAGTGTGATATAATAAGTATATATTAAATCTTGTCCGTCTAATCACAATAAATTCTTATTAAATATTAAAATATTACAATAATTAACATTTAAAATATTTAAAATATTAAATGATGTTCTTTATCGAATATTTCGATATATTACAATAATTAACATTTAAAATATTTTAAATGTTAATTATTGTAATATTTTAATATTTAATAAGAATTTATTGTGATTAGACGGACAAGATTTAATAAATAAATGTGTTATTTTCGTCAGTTCAACCGTAGAATAAAATACTTTGCGGAGAGTGGGAGATTTTAAACACTTTCACATTCCTGAGTAGAGCCTCAAAAATATCTGTCCACCCATCTGTCTGTCCGTATAAATGAAAAGCAGAAAATATCTGCACGGATTTTAATTAAATTGTCTAGGGCCATGTTAAAAGTTGCCTACAAATTCCAACTTTTAGAAAAATAAGTTAACAGTAACATCAAATTTCACACCTGTTTCTAAATATCGAAATAAATGAGTGGGAAATACATGGGTTGTGGAGAATACGTGTCGAAATCGGGAACGCGTTAAGAATTGTTACGCCATGAACATATTTCTGAACTTGTTTTGTTTTCCCCTCAGTCTTTTAAGTCACACAGTGAACAAAACGTGTTTCGAAACCCAACTGGTATTACCCAAAACCCTCATAAAAATTGGCTAAATAGAATATAGAATAGATTATAGACTAAAATATAAATGTTAGCAAATTTTTTTCATAAGAAACAGTTGAACATTTAGTAATATAAACGGCTTGATATCATTCGATAGGTATTTGAAAGACTTGTATGCCTCGTCGTTTAGGTTAAACAAAGCATTAAATTTGATAACATTCTGGGTCATCTTATATGTATAACAATATGCTACAAGTTGATAAATTTCCGGGTTCCTGTTTAAATGCAAATGGCTTTGATTAATATTTTAATTTTTTCATTGAAATTACTATAGATTATATTTACAACAGAATCAGTAGGTTAGGCTCAAATATCCTACGTTATACAGAAAAATAACATGTTCCGAGATATTCAATAATTGTATTTATTAAACAGAATAATTTCAGACATGACATAATAAAATTTACATGCACAATTAAGATACAACAATTATTTTAAGATACGGTTTCAACGAGTGCTATTAATATTAAGATTCAAAATTTAAACAAGAGAACAATTTATCAGGATGGTAGTATACGACGAGACATCCAGACGGCTAACGAAGTGGTACTACGTACGAATTGTAGACGCTGGGACTTCAGTGGTGCTTACATCTGCAGTTTCACCAGGCACAGAATGTAGAATCAGAACTTCATCTACAAATTATCATTCATGTTATCAACTGCTTGTTTTCTTTTGGTCACACAGCAAAATTTAGTCATTCGTGAAACATACGTCATTACTTTCAACACAGATGTTATGATTTTTTTCAATGTTAATTTGCCTATTAAACACCTGTTTAATTATGGGAATACTTTTATTCAATTACATTACAGGTTCATTCTGCCATTGAGATTAATATTGAGTTATAAATTTAGTCTAAATTAAAACAAATACTTTCGTTTATTTTATAGTCGTAACATTTCATATATCCAGCACCTCTCGGAAATAAATAAAATGTGAGATTAAATTAAAATTTTTAAAATAGCAGTTGACTTTATTTTGTTGAGCTACAAGTGAGTTCAGTATTACTGAATTACAAATAGAATACATAATTAATTTACTATATTTTTGTTTTTGTTTTAAGAGGCTATCAAATTTTCTTCATGTATATTTAAAGGCTGTATATATACTTTTTCCCCATACTGAAAAATTATCCGAAAAGAATTACAAATAATTCAAGATATAATTTGAAACGAAAAACACTTTAGCCATAACTCAAAAATTTACAACTAAACAACGCCTACATAATATATAAATAATTGGACGTAAAGTGAAAATTTTGTAGGTGTAATATTGGGAATATTTTTTAGACTTTAAAGGTAACACTGCAAAGACATACTGTCTAAAAATTATTCTATTAAAATATTTTACTCCGCCAAGGAAACGTTTGAATACAATGAGTAAGAAGTATTAGTCCTATTGGATATTTAACAAAAACCACGCCCAAAATTAAGAATGATCTAAATTTCTTATGGGTGTTACTCTCAATGACAACTATTTATATTTTGTTTTCTTTCTACCGGGCTACATTTTCAGAAAAACTGTTACGAGATAACCAACTACAGTTTAATAAATTTTATATGGCGTAGTGAATAAGCACAGAGACTTTCCATAGTACTTCAAAAGTAGCTCAGATCGTTCATTCTAAGTCTGAGATATGTTTTAACAATATACAAGATGGCGTTATCTCTCGTTAATCAGCCGCGTGAGAAACCTAAGAGTTCATAAACCCTAATTAAGAAAGAGTCTCCAATATTTTTTTGTATCAATGAAATTCTAAAGTCCTGAGAAGGTTTCATAACGTTGAGTCACAACGGAAACTTCAAATTTTTATGTTCGATTGAGTCATATTTATATTTAGTGTTCCTGCTAATTGCCTGCCAAATGATCGTCTCCCACTGCTGCAATAAATTACTCATTTATGCTATATTAACTCTATATAAATCCTTTAGAAGCTAATATTTACTCAGCTAGTCAAAGGATTCCCCCCAGATATTTATTTAAATATTTAAAACAGATCATCATTAATCCCTACCTTAAGGCAGATAAATTTATTGTACACCATATGTTGTACTTTAGATCTAATTTAATATTTCCCATTTATGATTAGTCTTACAAATTTCTTTATTTAGAATCTGAATAGAAAATATTACATAACGAACCCTCAAATTACAAATGTAAATTCTATCAATAAAAAATGTTCGTACAGTTAAAATTCATAAATAGAAAATAAAATTCCCGTTAATTTCAGTACAACAAATTCTAACTGGTTCCCGCCTCCCAGAAGAATTACCCAATATTTAATAAAATATCATACAATCAAAATAAGATTAATTTTTATGATACTTATCGTCTATTTAACCCTATGAAGAGCTACTGAAGTGTTAAATCAAAGAGTTTAAATGGTATAGTTACATTATAAATATCAACACGTAAACAATTCTCTCTACTAAAACCTGAATTACTTTACGTATTATCATAAATAATGAACTGAACGAAATTGTCTCCGCCCCAAGGTTTAAAATAATTATCAAATTCAAAAAATTGTTATAAATTTAAGTATTTCTTTGCAATAACAATCAAATAGGAATTTCCTATAACTTCCATGCGTGCTATATAACAATTCCACAGCGCCCTGTTCTACCATGTTATTAATTTCAGCACGTAATTGTGTTCTGGCTGCAGACAATTTAAACTGCTGCATTATCCAGTACATATAATCCCAATATCAGTCATTAAAAATTTTCAGTAACGGACTCTTGAAGTGGGGTTAATACTGTATTTTAAAAAATTTAAATTCAAAACATTGGCCAACTTATGGCATTACTTTGCGTGCAATATCCAATCTCAACTCTGGACTTACCGTCTTGCCCGTCGTAATCTCCGTACTGACCTCGTCCACAGACGCAACGTCTTAGTGCCACCAACGTCCGGACTCCAAGCCCCTTTACAGCACCGGCACAATTCACACATGGCTGAGCACAATCCGTAACGAATTGTTTCGCGTTAGCATACATCTGTAAGACACAAATCAGTCGGATAAGATACACACTATTACCCTAGTACATTGACTAATAATCGACAAAATTAATCAATTTGTTTAGGAAAAAATTACAAGTTTTTTAAAAAAAATATAAACTACGTAATTTATTAAGTTATTTAGATTGTGTTTGACTAACACCAGAATTTTTTCGTGTTACAGACAAAATATAACCATCTCTACTGGAGTTATTTTCTTACTATAAAATGTTCATTCTTAAAACAATCTATGATTTCAATTGTACATATTATTCTATTATTTATCCAACATATGATTTGAATATGATTATCTTCTGGATTGCAAATCCGTCTAGTCTGTTAGAAGTTTGCCAACGTTACAGAAGTCTTTGGTGCCTCGAAAAGTAGGGCGATTTGTTAACTACAACCAGAAGAAACCATCTTCTTATTCACCGCCATGAGAACCTCAAATCAGTCATCTTATTCATACAATTATTTAGCTATATTTATTTAATTTCATAGCATTAATATAATTCATTGCTTTTATAAGCTATATCTTAATTATAAGTCATTTTCTACCAGAAAATTTTCTATCCATTTTTTCCCGAGAAATATTAATCTTAAACCATGCTAACTAACTTCTAATTTCTTGGACAATAAATTGTACCCCATATGTCGATCAATTTACCAGGTTACACGACGTAACATTCCATAAGACAGACATATTTAGTTTATATGAAGCTTTGTGTATTTTATTCTGCATTGTAGGGTGAGACAAAGATTGGAATATGTGACACAGAGTTTTGGGGATGTGGGCTGCAAAATATATGTAGAAATTAAGATGTTGGCGAAAATGGAGGACCACATCAAACCAGTCGGAAGACTGATGACAAACAAACAAACAAACAAACAAACAACTCTGCATCTAAAAATATCTATACCTCATGTGCTGGTAATTTAATTCCTGGGACCTTCGCCTCTATGTAGTCTAAGCCAACACACAGAAGTCCATCCACTTTCGTAATTGGTGTCCGAAGTCTTAACACCACAGGCTCTGTGGACTTCACGGCCTTCGACACTGTACTTTCTGCCTTCTTCAAAGACCAGTTGAAAACACAATTTGATTTCTGGAAAAGCAGTGTTTGTGGAAAGTTAACGTTAAGAACTACACGTTAAATCATTAATTATCTGAAGATAAGGTAAATTTATGCCATAGAAAACATCACTTAAAAAACTTATAAAAATGTTTAAAATTTTATACTTTTATGGCAGAGTTTAGATTTCATTCTGGGTTATGCCATCCTTTGTAATGAACATATTTCGTCCATCTTTAGGGTTTAAATGAAATTTGTTTACCTTAATGATGTAGGCAGTATGGTCCAATATTTGTAACCATCTGTGAGACTACACTTTCACAACCCAAGAAGACAATTTGCGATATTTCGTACAATTTATTTATACTAGGAAAGTTTAATACTGTTCAAAAATTGTAAATACAGATAGTTCGCTGTCGTTTGTGTTCAGAAAGCTGTTACCTTTGAAATATATTGGAAAAGTTAACTGTGACTTGTCCGAAATACAATGACGTAACATATTTGGAAATTTACTAGCAAATTCAAATTCCTTGCTGTTAAGTGTTTTTATATTGTTGGGCTAAATTCAAATTTATGTCAGTTTACGATCAAGAAGGTTTATATTTATGCAAATACATTAATCTTTTACTAAAAAAAATATAGCCGGTGGTACGTCATGTAGATACATTTTAAGAAACCCCAGGTCTATGTGAGCTTTATTGTACAGTTATTATAATTTAAAAAAATAAACTAATTATGTCTTAATCTTTGTCACTGTCCACTCTAAGAATTATATGAAAATTTACAGTGAGGGGACTTACCTTAACTTTCTTATACACATTAACAGCGATATTAGACGTCTGTTCAATGACTGGTAACTTCGAAACTCTAACTACGGACGCCATGCGGATTGGAAATATGTCGTCAGGACGAGAGTCTCCTTCTAAATCTTCCTGTTTTTCTTCTATGGGAGATACGTTTGTCAGTCGTATTTTAGCCTGACTCATAGCTGCGGCTTGATGGGCAATAAATAATACCATGATTAACTGCTCAAAACGTGTTAAAAAATCTGAAATAAAAATTGGCTTTTTTTATCATTCCATCCAATCTGCATTAGTTATGTAATTAAAATATTTTAAGTACTGAAGAAATATGATTTTTTGGTTTTATATTGCTTTCACGCACAACGAATCCCAGTCAATCATGTGGAGTCAGTGGTAATTCAAAGCTACGGATTTAGTTTGAAGGGCGTATTTGAAAATTCTACTCTTAAAACTTGTACTATTTATTTATTTAGTGTTCTGTCTGATGACAGGTCCATATGAACAGGATCCTTCCATCCTTTTCTCTTCTCGGACTGGGACCTGTTCATATACGTTCTTGGCAGATGATCCAGAAGTGGTTTGCCATTGCCTTCTTCTGTGTGTGAATGGAGTAATTGTTGGGATGCCACGGAGGAAAACTCCGTGTTGCCTAGACCACGGCCTTGCCCAACACAAGTTATAAATTCAGGCACCGCCGGGAATCGAACCCGAGACTCCAGGATTACAAGGCCAGCGTTCTAAACGCTGGACCACCTCATCTTATTATTATTAGTGTTCTGTCTGACGACAGGTCCATATGAACAGGATCCTTCCATCCTTTTCTCTTCTCGGACTGGGACCTGTTCATATACGTTCTTGGCAGATGATCCAGAAGTGGTTTGCCATTGCCTTCTTCTGTGTGTGAATGGAGTATTTGTTGGGATGCCACGGAGGAAAACTCCGTGATGCCTAGACCACGGCCTTGCTCAACACAAGTTATAAATTCGATAAAGTTATGAATTCATGACCAGGTATCTGAAAACAAGTCTCTCTCTATACATAAAACAGCAAACTCTACACGTGAATAAGAGGTATTTATGTCAAGAAATTTTAGAGTCTAAACTAACAAAATCAAATTAAACATTGGAAACATAAAAATTGTGGAGCATTGCCGAGTTGCATAGTCTATTAGTTTCAATCATGGAAGATTCGAAAGAACAAATATTAACATTTGAATAAATATTAGAAGCGTTTGCCTCTGCCGATCTCCAGCTATCTAGAGTGAAATGCTTTTACAACTCCGTACGGCACAGTCCTCGAGAAACAGTCGCTCAGCTCAAGAAATTACTCTTCTTATGGAACCCGAAACGTCTCGTGTTTGCACTGAGCCAAGTTAATTAAGTTAACGTTTTTCACTATTCTTTTTAATTCATCAAATCTAAAACTTCTTGACGATGGTGAAGAGTCAATTGAATAAAATTTTTTTACTTGGATATTATCCATCGTCTAGTAATAAAACGTAAAAAACGTAAAACGACGTTTCGGAGATGGGGCTCTATCTCCGTCTTCAGGTTCCTACACAGTTGGGCCCACTAGATAGAGCTAATCCCTATCTCCGGTCCGAAACGTCGTTTTACGTTTTATATTCACTAGACGATGGATAATATCCAAGTAAATTTTTATTCAGGTCCGGAGATAGGGATTAGCTCTATCTAGTGGGCCCAACTGAGTAGGAACCTGAAGACGGAGATAGAGCCCCATCTCCGAAACGTCGTTTTACGTTTTTTACGTTTTATTACTAGACGATGGATAATATCCAAGTAATTTTTTTTTATTCAATTGACTTTTTAATTCAATTAATTTTCTCTTATGGTAAAAATATTTTTGCAATATCCTCTTCGCGAACTCATAGTAATGGACTAGTTTCACATTCGTACGATGCAGTAAGACTGCAAAACAAATATTTAAGAATTTTTAGATAATTCACCAATTGTGGTGTCAGACAATATTATAATTTTAAAATATCACATAAAAAATTTCTACAAATATGTCATTACCAGTAAGATAATAAAACTATACTGGAATGTAGAAAAGTATTCCAAAGCCGTATACAAATATAGTGGATTCCGATTAAATGGGACACGTCGGGACTAGAATACTTTGACCAAATTAAGCGAAGTTCCACGTAAAGAGTTGAAAAAGGTTTGTTCTTTAAGATTTGTACCAAACAAACGGCTTCCCCGATTAACCGATGGCCCTATAAACCGGAATCTACTGTACAGACCATTCTTTCAGTTACTACTATAATAGATAAAGTATATAAATTTAAAATTTTATTTAATATTAACCCTTCAGCACCGAAGCTGGTCTAAATATTTATGAATTCATTCAGTACCAAATAAAAAGTCGTCATTATAAATATTAACATGTTAATGCTCTTCAAGGAAATAATCCCTGTTTACATTGAGAATAATACGAAATTTGTAAACACAATTTGAACGGTTACTGTTAAAGTAGGTGATATATATAGTTCTTACTGGGGTTGCAATTTGATATCCAACAGGAAACAAGATTAAGAATTTTAGGTGTTACTGGCGTGAATCATGAAAACTTTGGAAGTATTTAAATATGGTTCCGCGTAATCCTGTAAATGGAAAGCAATGTTTAATTGGAATTTATCAGGACGCAGGAAGAGATCTTTCGAAACGCCGGATCCCACTTAGAAGACTATACGGCTCCAAAACAAACGAGACCATAACAGGACAATTTGACCGCTGTGAAAATACTTTAAAACTTCGTACGTTTAGACAAAATTTCAAGTACACTCCATAGTGAATTCTAACATTCTGAAATAGAACTTGTCGTGAATCGAAAAGTTATAACTTTAAAGGATATTTCAAATTAATATTTTTGTACGTTATAATAAATATTACTAATATGACTGTTAATAAATTAAATCTGCATACAAATTTACAAACAGACCACCTAACATGTTATTTAATATATAATAATAATGCAGAGATTAAGAAAATTAATTACAGATATGTAAATTATTTTCTGAATTCGTAACACAAGATACGAATTCCAGTTGTTATCAGTACTAAAATAATATGTGGGTCCTTATAATGTAACAATTTACTACCAAGTAATATTACCTTACAAACCTACAAAGACCACTTCAAACAGATTAACTTCCGTACACCTTTCGTCGTATAATACCAGGCATCCCCTAACATGAATGCCTTTTTAATACCTCGGCAGGAGAGGGGGGGGGGGGTTTAAGGAAAGCATTCAATCAGCCAATCGCATTTCACTTTCTAAGAATTACCATATTAGGCAAATTACTAACAGTGAGTTTCAAAATATGTTATTTGTCAACTCAAGAATTATTTACGTCTTTTAGACAATATTGGAGGCGTTTAATACCAAGCGGAATTGTATAATTATGCAATTAAATTATATAAAATAGTAGTAAAAATTATCGTTCAAGAAAATTAAAATATATTTTAGTTTCTTTTATATACGCTCTGTAAAGACTGTATTTGCTGAGTCCACTGTGCACAAATATAAATAAATTTGTCAACAGAAATAACCAAGGGCTAATGCAAAGTACAGTCTCGATTAGCTGTCCAAAACGGACCGAAAGTAGGTCGGATAATATTAAATGTCGGATAATTTCGGAATACTAATAAAATGGACGATGGTAAATATCGAATTAGTTTTTAACTCAATTTAGGATATTATTAAATTAAGATATAAGTAAAATACTGCATTAAATGAGTCTTACAAACAAAAATATTTCACATAATGTAAATTTTTAATTAAAATAATTTATTTTTTAATAAATTTATAATGGCTGTATGCATGGCACCTCAGATAAAGCGTCAATGCTTCGAATTTATGATCATCGGGTCTGTAATGTAATATGAAATGCAAGGCTGTACCAAAAACAACAAAAACCCAGTAGATGAAGATGTCAATATATGAAGCAGCTGCTTGTAAAGGTAGGCCGGTATAGTAGTTAAGTTTCTTACCGACGCTTATTGAAATAAACAAGTCATGTATCGTCAAATGGGAATGGTGGATGATTAATTGTTAGTGTGTAAACCTGTTCAGGGTTATTAGAATCTGGTGTAGACCCTCAAGCCTTATTTTCTTGATAAAAATTTATCCTATTCCTTGTTCTTAGAGCCATCAGATTTCCGTAATTGTAGAATTTAACCCAATGTTTGTTAATTTAAGATTAAATTTTTGTAATGGTAATAGTAGTTTTGTATTTCATACATTACAGACACACAGGCCTATTGAATGTCAAGGTCGTATCCGGGAGACCACAGTTTCAAATCTCGACTCGAACATCCGGCTATACTGTAAGAGATTTACGTGGGTTTTCTCAGTCCCCCCAGCCAAATGCGACATGTTAATGTAATTCTTGTTATATAATTCTAATTCATTAATAATCGCCTAACCTAGACTTACCTGATTTATATTAAATTTCGACCTGTCTTTGTTCCGCAAGAGAATTAACATTTGGTTCCATTTTTGAAATGACAGATCCCGTCATATCATATAAGTGCTTCAGTGATTCTTGAAAAGAACTTCGGTTTGTTTTGTTATGAATCACTGAGGGTCCTTAGAAAACAAACAAATATTAAGGAAAATGAACTAACAAATATGTTTTCTTGAAAAAGAGGTATTGGTAAAGGTCTTGGCGGTCCCAAATTGTTGGCTTGATCCCGGCATTGAAGGATGTGGATTGCTTATAAAACTTCATGCACGAGAAGAAATGTAAACTGTCAATACTCTGTTTCCATCATCACTTTCGTGTTTCCTTTCGAATTTTTCCTCGACTTCAAAGAGATCTGCTTAGAAAATTAACCATCTGAAATCTTAATTCTAGTTACAGAATAAGATTTCTTTCTCTGAAGACTTACGTTATGTAATACACTTCTTGTCGAGATTACTCACTTTTAATTTTCATCGCTAGAAGTACGAGGTGCGATCGGAAAGTTTCAAGACTGCGCGTATAAAAACCCGTACACTTATCTCAGGCAGAATCGCAGATGGTGCTTGACAGGCTGACAAAGAAAGATTTCCAGGGATGCTTCCAGGCTTGGCAGCGGCGCTGGGATCGTTGTGTTCACTCCCAGGGGAACTACTTCAAGGGTGATGGATGAATTTAATACCTGAGATAAGTGTACTTGTTTTTATACGCGCAGTCTTGAAACTTTGCGATCGCACCTCGTACTGGATATACGAGCTAATGCTTAAGAAACCGGTTGATTGACTGGCTACCTGCTTGGGTGATTTACCAACGTATGACGGAGGTAGCAATGACCTCTGAGAAATTGCTAAACTTTTACCAGACTTTATGGCGACAACCCTGAGGACAATCGATTTTGTTTATTAAGCTGACGAGTAAAGAATGCCATGAATTGAAACAAAAATTTCAGAAAGAAATTTATGTGGAAAAACTAAATTTATATGTGGATTGTCTAGTTGTTGAATACGCGACTAGAGACTTTTTACGCCAGTTCAAGGCTAACTACTTTATCAGAAAATTATTACTTTCCATTCTTTATAAAATACAACGAACATTTGTTGGAATACGGATGTAATTTTATAAATATTTAATATCAGATGACAGTTACAGTCATAAGTTTAGCTTACCTTTGTACTAATTGAATAAATATTAATATGTAACTAAGAAAAATTGCAGTTAGTAGTACCAAGAATAAAAAAGACAGCATATTTTATTATTTATTTTATTATTTACAGCTAAGTAACAAGCATATGATAATAGCCCTGTCACTTAATTTACATTTTGTAGTCTGTTTTACACTGACAATGTTGATTAATTCCGATGCGACACATAATTACCTACAAGACATTTCATAACCACGAACCAACTTAATTTCGGATGGTAAAAATCAATGGATCATATACGATTAGTCCATTCTGTGTTTGCAGGCGGGAAACTTCATTGTGTGAGAATAAACATAATGGCATATGAGGCTCTCAAAGGGAGTCAAACCGAGGACTCGTATATGACGATTTGGACGACCTTCGGTGGCTGTTTTGGGCTCGCCGCGATGTCCCGTATCATGGCTGCCATGGCTTCTTCCCACTGTCGGCGTGCCTTGGCTCCTGACTCGCCAGACTGTGGACACAGAAAACACACAACGAGCGGGAAATATATTAAAAGTGAAAAATTTATCCATGACACACGGCACAAATAGAAATTTGTTTTAGGAAATACGATACAAGTATATAATTTTTTATGGAAACATGACACTAAAAGAAAATTTTACCACAAAGCCAATTATCTTTGAAATTCATGTATTGGCTATACAAAAATATTATTGCGAAGATAATTATTCAACAGATATAACACTGTATGGAGACAATGCCATTAATTCAACTATTGTAGCAATGTGATTACAATTTTGAAGCTTTTACTTCAATATTTTTTTTTCTAACTCTCCTGACTTGAGTTACGTCTTATTATTATTAGTGTTCTGTCTGACGACAGGATCCTTCCATCCTTTTCTCGGACTGGGACCTGTTCATATACGTTCTTGGCAGATGATCCAGAAGTGGTTTGCCATTGCCTTCTTCTGTGTGTGAATGGAGTAATTGTTGGGATGCCACGGAGGAAAACTCCATGTTGCCTAGACCACGGCCTTGCCCAACACAAGTTATAAATTCGGGCACCACCGGGAATAGAACCCGAGACCCCAGGATTACAAGGCCAGCGTTCTAACCGCTAGACCACCGTGGCTCATGAGTAACGTCTATGTTAATATAACATTTTTTTAATCGGTTTCAAGACATTTTTTACAAATTTTCTATTATTAATAAACCGCACATAAACATATAAGTTCACAGCGTCACAAGACAGAACTACGGTACATTAACATATTCATAGTTTCTACCTGTATGCGCCGTGGAACGCTGACTATTGTTAGCATCCTGTGTAGTGCAGCTACGTCAATACCGCCCCCTGCACTTTCTCCCAGTCGCCTCAGGGTGTCGGCCAAAGGACCTGACAATGCCTGGAGCTGTCGCCATGATTGCGCATACTGTCGCCGAACCAGCTCTATGATGGTGGAAGTGAGGGCTAGGCCCACTAGGATATACAACGTGCACAACAGCATGTATTTAGGCTTCTCTGCAATGTAAGAAAATAATTTATATTATATCGTTAAAGAACCTCCTCGATTTTACTCCTGAAACTTGAAGAATTAATCACAATTCAAATTTTTACAATGAGAATATTTGACGACTGTGCCGGTGGCACGGTCTTTCCAATATCCGCAATCACTGAGTCGACTGCCGCATTTACTTATCGTAGCGGCACAGCTGCCAAATATTCTCACTGTAGAAGGATGAGCAGACGCTGCCCTGGGATCTCCACATTGTAATTTCTATTTCATGCGCCCCTATCCATAATAAATATAACTACTTCCACTGATCACCTCTTTTTCAGTTAATTCATCCTCAATTTAATTTGCACGGAAGTTGGATAAATGTGGATACGTACACCCATAAAATTTAATTGATGTTGATTGCGAATAAAGAATATAGTTTTATAAACACAAACCCACTTTTTTAAAACCAGTCACACTACACAAAATAATGTATAAGACCAACGAAATTTTCGAAATTTTTCACCATGTCCGAAAGTATTTGAAATAGAAGTGGTAGATATTAATGGCAACTGTATTTAAAGATAAGAGTTTTCAAAATTTCCACTTTTCTACTTTCGACTGTTAGTCATATCTTCCGATTCTTATCGACTCTCAGGCTGCAACTTTATAAATTACAACATAACGAATATTCTCTGCAGTTTATTCAAAATTCTGTTAAATTATTCCTACTGTTGCAAACATTTTAACTTAATGCTCATCAAACTGACATCATTAACACTTTGAAACCCGACGTCAAGTTTAGATCTTACCTCAAAGAAAACACAATACAATCTCTTAACAGGATGAGTAGGTTACTAGAATGACACGTATTAAAAAAATGTACACGGACCGTACGAAAAGTGTCGACGGACCTTGGTTCGAAAATTTCTATTTAAGCTAACATAATGTTTTTTTTTGTACGACGAGATATTTCTGAAAATGAAAGAAAATTATATTTAAGTTTCATGTAAATTGGACCGATATATATCAAATTCAATTTACTTTCACTGCAGACACAAATACAAAATGTTATCAATACGTGTTCAATAGTGTTCGACATTAAACATTCTGACGGAAAGACTATCTGAACCAATATTAAATATTTCAAATCGCAGTTTTCTGGCCGCAAGATTCACCATTTGTTTTTCAGAAGTTATATAATTCTTTAGCACATGAAGAAAACCAAGAATATTTTCATCACACGGAACAAGTTTGAAATTAATTAAAAACATTTAAAATATATTGTTGACGAGCCACTAAAGTCTATAAATTTATTTTAATATGGAAAGCAATTATATGTCTTCATACCACTCCATATTTCTTGGATAACTACTCGTTTAACTAAGAAGTAATGGATAATTATATTCTAAATAACAGTCATTTATACAAATGAATGAGGGCTTTTTCTAATATGAACTATGGAAAGAAGGTTAATACTTGCTGGACCAAAAACCTAAGATTCTTTCTTAATTGTCTTTAAAGCTTTAAATCATACATTCAGACTACAGTTCAAACATTTACCATCTATTAAATTAATTTTAATCTTACCTTCTGGGGTTCTTACAAATTGCGCGTGTTACATGGCCAACCCATTTCAATTTATTTTTAAATTAACGAATAAGGAGTACAAAGTGCGAAGATCTTAATTATTTTACTTAGTCCCTTTTAGTGTTCCCTCATATAACCCTCCCCCAAAATCCGAGACAAAGTGTTACAATTACATAAAATTTTATGTTTCACATTTTAATTTATAGCATTCTAAGACGTGTATGACAAATATTCAAAGTCTCACAGATGAATTGAGTACTGTAACCGCAATATCCTAATATTTTGCGTGTATTTCTAAAGAATCCTTCACCAAATTGCATGTTTCAAGGTCACGTAAAGACTTGTTCCCCTTTTTAGGGTACAACATATCTAGATTTACTACACTGCGAGTTCTGAATTGTCTTTACTCTCCTGTTCTGCGTAGTTCATGTTTCAAAGTTGTAAAATTCTTCTGTGACCTTGAACAACGAAATGTTGTGACGACTGCATTAGAGGGCATAAAACTTAGCAGTTGATACAACGTATCTGCCAAGCACTAATCCGGCCACGTACTTGGGACGAGGTCACCAAAGCCAATGGTAGTCATGGTGACGAAACAGAAGTAGAAGCCTTCGAAAAAGGTCCAGTCTTCTTCCCAGAGCATGAAGAGACCCGCACCTGCAGCCAGGTACAGGAAGAGGAATAGGATGGCGGCGACGGCCATCAGCGAACGACGAGCTGCAATGCTGACGCGCGTTAGGATGCCAGGAGCGGGTGGCAGATGCTTTCTCACGCGTGCGTACAGGGACGACACGGCAGTCGCGAAGATATGGCCCATCGACGCTATGACGCTCAGCGTCAGGGGAATCCCCACCAGCGCGAACACAATGCAGAACACACGTCCCGAGAACGTCGCCGGTACAATGTTACCGTAACCTGCGAGACAAAAGAAGATAACCTAACGCTAGGTACAAATCACAAACGAACACAGTCATTTCTGAGAAACAAATAGTCGCTAAGTTTTTCAAAGAATTTATTGACATTTATTGAATTAAAAGGCACTTATCTTCACCTGCAAGATTCTTAATGAATGCTACGTAAAACACAAACCAAATGTGTATTTCTCCTCTTTGAATAAGGGAAAAGTTTTTTTAAATTAAACTATTCATTTGTGAAACTAAGCAATCCCACAAAAAATCGATTTCGATAAAATCGAATGATACGTGCTATCATATACATTACCTATTTTTCAATTTACCTTTACCATCAACAACAATTTGCAAGTAACTAATTTTTCATCTAGCGTTATACGCTGAAATTACTTTTTGGACTTGTGTTGTTTTAGAAGTATCTACATAATACCGAAGGGCCACTGCATGACTCATGTGGTTTTTGCCTTTTTGCCAATGCTAGGGTGGCCTATTTAACTTCTTGTGGGTTTAAGTGATTTGTTTATGGTCAAATCCTAAACAAACCCCAGTAGTATAATAACATCAGTCCCAGATTCATTTAGTTTTACAGGGAACCAGAAGATAAATGGGGCTGAACACGTGCAGAATGAGAAAAGATTAATTTTCTCTTGGTGATTGCCACGGGAGCAGTAACTGAATTCTCAATAAAAGTCGATTTTACAAATTATCGATTCGATTGATGTACGACGCCACCGGACTCGACTATTCTCGTCACAGGACATCCTTATTAATATCGATGTCTAAAAGCGCGACTGTTGAGTCAAAATTAAGTCGATTTATTTTCAACGACAAAAAAACGTCAGATTCTGTAGTTGACGCAGATTTTCTTTCGCGTTTCACTCTTTTATTATTAAACCAAATAAATAAGACTGGTACAAGTGTACTTGAGCTTATTATTTTACTGTAGAAACAGCGAGAGGCCTGGCGTGTCCTGTGATGATAGAATTGTTGTTTTTGGAAGCCGTCGTTGAGCATTGGTGTTGCCGCTAACTTATATATGTTACCAGTACATGAAGATGCCAGAATCCAGCCATATGGTCGTAAAATATATCAGTTCTGAAGTAACCTTTCAACTCGGCCCCCTTTTTATTACCGAAAGAACACTAAATGTAGCGATACAAGCTTCATAATTTCCTATGATAAAATCGTATCTGACACCCTCTTAGCACTTTAAAACCTAGTGTCAAAAGATGTCCCAACTTCTTTAACAAGTAACAAAACAGAATTTTTATTGTATTTATATCATTTTCGGTGTAGACAGAGATTATTTTCTTAAACGGCGTTAACAATTTTATATTTGTAATGTTGAAATATATTGTTTCTATGTGGTACGGACCGAATTATTAAATAGTATTTAAGTGACTTCCGGCTTTAAGGGGTTAAAATAGTCATATTTTCCTTCGTATATAACATTTCTGCCATCGGATATCCAAAAGCTAATTAATACTTTTATCTTAGGATACTTTAATAATTTGTAAAAATTTTAATTACCTCTCAAAGTCGAAAGCAAGTCTTATTGAAGAAGAGTTTAGACTAGCGTGATCGAACTGGTGACCCGCTGGTCACAGGGATCGACATCACTTACAACGAAGCCAGCGAAATATTTATAATTAGTTACTAGCTCCTACAAGCTTGGTTATCCCTATGGAAAATAAATTGCTTTTCAAATGTTGCCTGTTTCATTACGTACAAGTGTCACAAAATCTATTGGCTTTAAAGTACCATCAAATATTTTTCCAGGTAAAAATTATGCCATAATCTGTTGCAAGAGTAATTTAAAATAACATGTAAGCTTAATTCCACAGTAATTTGTTACACATTTAGTAAAATTTATATTTTAGTACATATTATGACAATTTGTTATTTTTTAATATATAGGAATGACAACAAGAATTGGCTATTACGTTTCAAAAACATTGCCATAAGATATACATACTTTATTTAAAACGACACTGTTTCAGTCGCTCAGACTATAATGCGTCGAATGAGAGGATGATAATGAATAATGAATTTAAAAGGATTTGGAAGAAAGCGGCCGTGACCTACTTTAAGGTATTACCACAGCATTTCATGGAGGACTTAGTAAAACCATAACAATCACCAGTCAGGATAGCCGGTCTCTGGGAAACTTTACGATTACGAACCCATGATTTCCATAAAAGGCTGATAATTTCTTGATTAGCTGAGTGGTATCAGTCTCTCAGAAAGAGTTATACTCCATGGAATTAGTTTCTTGGTTAATTGTTTAGTTTTGAGGGCTCAGAGGCAGTATGACCTCTGAAACGTCACTAAACTTCTATGAGACTACACAGCGCTACAACCCAGAAGACAGAAATCTTCATACTCTGATGACGGAGGCAGTATGACCTCTGAAACGTTGGTAAACATCGACCAGACTACACAACGCAACAACCCAGAAAACAGAAATCTTCATCGCTCTGATGATGGAGGCAGTACGACCTCTGAAACGTTGGTAAACATCGACCAGACTACACAGCGCAACAACCCAGAAGACGGAAATCTTCATACTCTGATGACGGAGGCAGTATGACCTCTGAAACGTTGGTAAACATCGACCAGACTACACAGCGCAACAACCCAGAAGACAGAAATCTTCATCGCCCTGATGACAGAGGCAGTATGACCTCTGAAACGTTGGTAAACATCGACCAGACTACACAGCTCAACAACCCAGAAGACAGAAATCTTCATCGCTCTGATGATGGAGGCAGTACGACCTCTGAAACGTTGGTAAACATCGACCAGACTACACAGCGCAACAACCCAGAAGACAGAAATCTTCATCGCCCTGATGACAGAGGCAGTATGACCTCTGAAACGTTGGTAAACATCGACCAGACTACACAGCGCAACAACCCAGAAGACAGAAATCTTCATCGCCCTGATTACAGAGGCAGTATGACCTCTGAAACGTTGGTAAACATCGACCAGACTACACAGCGCAACAACCCAGAAGACAGAAATCTTCATACTCTGATGACGGAGGCAGTATGACCTCTGAAACGTTGGTTAACATCGACCAGACTACACAGCGCAACAACCCAGAAGACAGAAATCTTCATACTCTGATGATGGAGGCAGTATGACCTCTGAAACGTCAGTAAACTTCTATGAGACTACACAGCGCAACAACCCAGAAGACAGAAATCTTCATCGCCCTGATGATGGAGGCAGTACGACCTCTGAAACGTTGGTAAACATCGACCAGACTACACAGCGCAACAACCCAGAAGACAGAAATCTTCATCGCCCTGATGACAGAGGCAGTATGACCTCTGAAACGTTGGTAAACATCGACCAGACTACACAGCGCAACAACCCAGAAGACAGAAATCTTCATCGCCCTGATTACAGAGGCAGTATGACCTCTGAAACGTTGGTAAACATCGACCAGACTACACAGCGCAACAACCCAGAAGACAGAAATCTTCATACTCTGATGACGGAGGCAGTATGACCTCTGAAACGTTGGTAAACATCGACCAGACTACACAGCGCAACAACCCAGAAGACAGAAATCTTCATCGCCCTGATGACAGAGGCAGTATGACCTCTGAAACGTTGGTAAACATCGACCAGACTACACAGCGCAACAACCCAGAAGACAGAAATCTTCATCGCCCTGATTACAGAGGCAGTATGACCTCTGAAACGTTGGTAAACATCGACCAGACTACACAGCGCAACAACCCAGAAGACAGAAATCTTCATACTCTGATGACGGAGGCAGTATGACCTCTGAAACGTTGGTTAACATCGACCAGACTACACAGCGCAACAACCCAGAAGACAGAAATCTTCATACTCTGATGATGGAGGCAGTATGACCTCTGAAACGTCAGTAAACTTCTATGAGACTACACAGCGCAACAACCCAGAAGACAGAAATCTTCATACTCTGATGACGGAGGCAGTATGACCTCTGAAACGTCAGTAAACTTCTATGAGACTACACAGCGCTACAACCCAGAAGACAGAAATCTTCATACTCTGATGACGGAGGCAGTATGACCTCTGAAACGTTGGTAAACATCGACCAGACTACACAACGCAACAACCCAGAAAACAGAAATCTTCATCGCTCTGATGATGGAGGCAGTACGACCTCTGAAACGTTGGTAAACATCGACCAGACTACACAGCGCAACAACCCAGAAGACGGAAATCTTCATACTCTGATGACGGAGGCAGTATGACCTCTGAAACGTTGGTAAACATCGACCAGACTACACAGCGCAACAACCCAGAAGACAGAAATCTTCATCGCCCTGATGACAGAGGCAGTATGACCTCTGAAACGTTGGTAAACATCGACCAGACTACACAGCGCAACAACCCAGAAGACAGAAATCTTCATCGCCCTGATTACAGAGGCAGTATGACCTCTGAAACGTTGGTAAACATCGACCAGACTACACAGCGCAACAACCCAGAAGACAGAAATCTTCATACTCTGATGACGGAGGCAGTATGACCTCTGAAACGTTGGTTAACATCGACCAGACTACACAGCGCAACAACCCAGAAGACAGAAATCTTCATACTCTGATGATGGAGGCAGTATGACCTCTGAAACGTCAGTAAACTTCTATGAGACTACACAGCGCAACAACCCAGAAGACAGAAATCTTCATACTCTGATGACGGAGGCAGTATGACCTCTGAAACGTCAGTAAACTTCTATGAGACTACACAGCGCTACAACCCAGAAGACAGAAATCTTCATACTCTGATGACGGAGGCAGTATGACCTCTGAAACGTTGGTAAACATCGACCAGACTACACAACGCAACAACCCAGAAAACAGAAATCTTCATCGCTCTGATGATGGAGGCAGTACGACCTCTGAAACGTTGGTAAACATCGACCAGACTACACAGCGCAACAACCCAGAAGACGGAAATCTTCATACTCTGATGACGGAGGCAGTATGACCTCTGAAACGTTGGTAAACATCGACCAGACTACACAGCGCAACAACCCAGAAGACAGAAATCTTCATCGCCCTGATGACAGAGGCAGTATGACCTCTGAAACGTTGGTAAACATCGACCAGACTACACAGCTCAACAACCCAGAAGACAGAAATCTTCATCGCTCTGATGATGGAGGCAGTACGACCTCTGAAACGTTGGTAAACATCGACCAGACTACACAGCGCAACAACCCAGAAGACAGAAATCTTCATCGCCCTGATGACAGAGGCAGTATGACCTCTGAAACGTTGGTAAACATCGACCAGACTACACAGCGCAACAACCCAGAAGACAGAAATCTTCATCGCCCTGATTACAGAGGCAGTATGACCTCTGAAACGTTGGTAAACATCGACCAGACTACACAGCGCAACAACCCAGAAGACAGAAATCTTCATACTCTGATGACGGAGGCAGTATGACCTCTGAAACGTTGGTTAACATCGACCAGACTACACAGCGCAACAACCCAGAAGACAGAAATCTTCATACTCTGATGATGGAGGCAGTATGACCTCTGAAACGTCAGTAAACTTCTATGAGACTACACAGCGCAACAACCCAGAAGACAGAAATCTTCATCGCCCTGATGATGGAGGCAGTACGACCTCTGAAACGTTGGTAAACATCGACCAGACTACACAGCGCAACAACCCAGAAGACAGAAATCTTCATCGCCCTGATGACAGAGGCAGTATGACCTCTGAAACGTTGGTAAACATCGACCAGACTACACAGCGCAACAACCCAGAAGACAGAAATCTTCATCGCCCTGATTACAGAGGCAGTATGACCTCTGAAACGTTGGTAAACATCGACCAGACTACACAGCGCAACAACCCAGAAGACAGAAATCTTCATACTCTGATGACGGAGGCAGTATGACCTCTGAAACGTTGGTAAACATCGACCAGACTACACAGCGCAACAACCCAGAAGACAGAAATCTTCATCGCCCTGATGACAGAGGCAGTATGACCTCTGAAACGTTGGTAAACATCGACCAGACTACACAGCGCAACAACCCAGAAGACAGAAATCTTCATCGCCCTGATTACAGAGGCAGTATGACCTCTGAAACGTTGGTAAACATCGACCAGACTACACAGCGCAACAACCCAGAAGACAGAAATCTTCATACTCTGATGACGGAGGCAGTATGACCTCTGAAACGTTGGTTAACATCGACCAGACTACACAGCGCAACAACCCAGAAGACAGAAATCTTCATACTCTGATGATGGAGGCAGTATGACCTCTGAAACGTCAGTAAACTTCTATGAGACTACACAGCGCAACAACCCAGAAGACAGAAATCTTCATACTCTGATGACGGAGGCAGTATGACCTCTGAAACGTCAGTAAACTTCTATGAGACTACACAGCGCTACAACCCAGAAGACAGAAATCTTCATACTCTGATGACGGAGGCAGTATGACCTCTGAAACGTCAGTAAACTTCTATGAGACTACACAGCGCAAGAACCCAGAAGACAGGAATCTTCAGACTCACCGCTGTGACAACCTGAAATCCTAACCATATGGGCAGTTGGGTAATTTTCGAATAGACCTTCGCCTGTTTGTTCCTGCTCTCAACTAGCATCAGACAGAGCACGATGTATACGTCTGCATACTTCTGACGCCCTAGCAAACAGAATTCGTATGATTTATGAAAAGCTGCGAGCTGCGATTTCATGTTACATGGCGAAATCTGTTTCATTGTTTGTTGGTTTTAAATTAAGACTGAAGCAATAAACCATGAATGTTCTGTGGAGTTCAGAAATAAGACGTAAAGCCAGGATACGTAAAGGATAAAATTGAATAATATAAATATATTTAGGGCTATTTATAATTCAGCTTCGTGTCATTTTAGATTCAGGACTTAGCCGAAAGGAATCTTGATTTTTCAGCAACTTTGAAGCCCCTAGACTTTCCTTACAATTTCTTGTGAATTTGGTGAATATTAAGCAATTCGTTAGTAAGGGTAAAATCAAAAGAAATGTAAAACACCTTTTGATTGTCATATTTTCCTTGTAAAAACGAATTCATGCTATTTGGCAAAAGATGAACTAAACTTTTGAAAGAATTTATACGGATCACAAATAGTTCTTATTTCAAACCTCACAAGTCATCACACTTACACTATTATAGAAACGTGTTATCAGATAATAGTTTTAGTATTATATTAATTTATTTCGTAAACATACAGATATAATTGGAAGAACATGCTTGTTTCATTTTTCGGTTGTATTTTGTCAGTGGATTCATCCTGATTTTTCGGAATACTAACTAACTAACTAGATGGCTTACCGAACCCGAAGGTTCATCACCGAATTAACCAAAGCCCTCCACCGAACAATGTCCTGGGCCAACAAAATCCAGTCCCCCTTCGACTCCTATCTCCCATAGATCCCGCCTGATATTATCCTCCCATCTACGTCTACGTCTCCCCAGCGGTCTCTTCCCCTCAGGCTTCCCAACCAATACCCGGTGCACACCTCTTGTCCCATCCATGCTCGCTACATGCCCAGCCCATCTCATTCTTCTCGACTTAATGACCCTGACAATACTGGGGGAGGAGTACAGATGATTAAACTAAATAACTAACTAGCAAACTAACTCCATGGACTAAAACTCTTTTTAAGAGACTGACATCACTAAGCTGGTCAATAAACCCTCCCTTTTATGAAAACTTAACGTTCGTTACCGTGTTCACAAAATTACACAACTGTCTCCTATCGTAAGCCAGTTGAATCCAGCAAACACGTTCCGATTCTTTTTGTATGAAATCCATTTTAATATTATCCTCCAATCAATGCCTAATTCTTCTGAGTTTTCCTTCCCTTTGTGTCTCATGCTCCGCCCATACCATTAAATTACATAAACAAATATAACTCTTTATTATATTCAGTATTTATCTTGTATCTTGTAATAAAATCCTCATTGGTTATTGTTACTTAAACTACTATTTATTCAAAAGGTTTGCTACAACAGAGTGGTTGATTATGAATCACCTTAGATAATATTATCTATGCTCCATGCATCGGAGACTTTTTAAGAACCTTGTAGTGGCTTGGGTAATCAAGAAATTCTCCGCCTTTTATGAAATGTGACGACACATCAGTATGTTAAACAGAGCCTATCACCTGTCGTTACCTTAACTAGGTGCATTCGGCCTACAACCTCAAATCTTTTTAACAATTTTAATATTATCCTTCCATTTCCCACGTGTGTTACATGCCTCGCCAGTTTCATTCTTCATGCTTTGATGATCCTGATAACCTAACTAAATCATTTAACTAAGTTTACAGACATGTATATAACCTTAAAATCTTATAATTTGGGGCAGGCTTTGTTTCCTGTATGCGTTCGTCCATGTTTGTGCTGTATGTCATCCCGTCTGTTCATAGATGGCTCCCAAATGCATAATTATTAAAGATAAAAACACGACATCAAAATTCCCTTCTTCTGATGCTGATTCATTGAGGTTATGAAGCCATTTTAATACATGGAATATTTTAAAAGAGCAGTTGGCCACATTTTTGTTAAGTTTTATTTTAATCAAGAGGTGACTGGGATAATATTTGGCGACGCCTATAAATCATGAAGTTACTCATTCATAAGTTTTCTTTATCTCGTGTTACTGACTCCTTTAAAAACCAGATACAGAATAGGTTAGGTCAAATGTAGGTTAACAAGAGATTAAAGACATGGATATTCATAGAGTTAAGATGTAAGAAATCTGTTTCTTTTATCTCTACGTTCATACATCTCTGGACAGCATACTTACCAATAGTTGTGAGTACGGTTGAGGCAAAGAATACAGCCTGAAGGAAGTTCCATCTAGTCGGCTGTGGTGCTGGATTATTAGGATCTTGTGGCAGTGAGACTCCACCTCTCACGGCCTCCTGGACGACTTTTTCATAGTCACTCAACTTATGAGATACTAATGAAGTCAGGTTACGTAACCGGTCACTGTGATCATATTCCGAATTTAAGATAGTGTGGTTAAGTATAGTGTGTATCAAAAATTGCCGCTCCTTGAGGACACTAATCTGCAAATCTTTCAGCAACGACACTTCTGCCGGAGATTCTAATTCGTTGAAAACCTGGTTGACAAAAGAGGAAATTATGAAAAACTGCAAGAACTTTCTTACAAATACAAATGGGGTTAAATAAACAATGGAAGCTGGAAATCGTTATTTAGTTAAATACTGTTATCATAAATTACAAAGATTTTACAAAATCCTTCTGTTTTAGGGAGGAATATAAATTATAAGTGTTTAAAAACAATGTTCACAGAAAAATATTTGGATATGCGAAGTTAAAAGATAATTGCATCGTATAATAAAAGACTTCGCGATTCATATAAATCACTTACTATTGCTGAAATAGTTAACTGTATGAGGCTAGGATGGGTTGGGTATGTAGTTTGAATTCATACAGAATTTTAATGGCAAATAGCTTCTTATAACTCAGAGGACGATTTCGGAGGATAAAATTAAGACGGTTCTTACAAAAGTTGCTTCTGACAATAGAGGTGAAAGAAACTAGTTTCAGAACATGTCAAATATGACGAAAATATATTGAATCTTCGGGTTCTTGTAACAGAATACAGATGTCTCTCTCTCGTTCAACTTATTCTTTATCGAAGACTCTTCAAAATAAATTTTGTTAATGAGAGGAGAACAAAATATCCAGCGTCAGGTTTCGGCTTAGAAAACTTACATCCAAATGTGCCGAAGGTTAAAACATGAGAAATGTTATCACTCGACTAAAATTAAAACTTCATATTTCTGTTCATGTTCCAATTCTGTAATACCCATGATTCATAGCAAACAGTTTACTTGAAGACACTCAAGAAAATAAACTTGTGTGTTTATTATAGTTCCGTTTCGACGTCCATATCCGAAAGCCGAGTTATATTTCGCCGCGTGTCTGCAGAGACCGATGGAACGGACGGTATTATAAGACAAGTAGCTGTATCATTTAAGCGGTACAACCAATTCTTTGCCTTACAGGATAAAATAAATACAGAGATCCTAATCCAGTGAAATGTTTTTTATTTATATTATTTATTTAAAAAGAGTGATTAGCCATTGTAAAAACACGGCATTACGAATCAAGGAAATCTAAGAAAATACAGGATGTACCAATCAAAACGCATCCCAGTAAGAATCACAAAACCAGGAGGTCTACTCCCCATGAAAAAAAACCCTCCCAACTCCACTGCAGCCAATGTCACCCTGATTGCTAGGCCGCTGATCACGGAAGTTGCGCAGATGTTGTGTTTTCACAAGCAAAATGTGTGTTCTGAAACACGACATCGCATTGTAATCGTTTGCTGCTTATTTATTTATAGTTATTTCACGACGATTTTCAGTAGCTCATACCATATATCGTCGAATAAAAGGTTGTTGGCGAAAAATAAATTGGAAATGATGTTGAAAGGAAGAGTCCCGGAATTTTCCTAGACGGACTGAGGAAATCCACGAAAAACCCCAGTAAGGAAAATCGGTCTCCGGGCCCGGTTTTGAACCCGGGATCTCCCGAATTATATTAGGAGATTACTGCCTCTAAATAGGCCAGATTAGGCAAACCACCTATTATAATTGAAATTTTATGGATATATTTCTTTTGTCAATACTTTCAAGCGAATTTCAGTCATTTACCTTGAAATAGGCCACGATTTTCTCCGTCGAAAATATTTATGCACGAACAAGCAAATCAAAATTCCAACGTCCGTTATCAACATGTCACTAATTGTCACCCTAACACCCCCACTCTTATTTTATCCCTACCAGAAGGGAGAGTGGGCCTTCCTCTCCTCCCCCCCTCAGAAATTAAGTGTTTCTTATTCTCCCCCACAAATTTTCTCTTTGCTTACTCTCTTGCTAACCTTCCTCCCTCTCTCTCTCTCTCTCTCTCTCTCTCTCTCTCTCTTCTGGGTCAGCTTCCAAGGTTGAATAAACTAAGAATGAGGTTTTAATTACAAACTCTGAAAAAGAATTGACAGTTACAGCTCAAAATACGTCTGCTGATTCTCGTGCCAAATGTTTACACAGACAAGACACAATGACAGACGAAATATTCCAGAGACCCTTGTAAAATGGTATAATATTAGAATATTATAATAGACCTGTGTTATCAACAAGTATTATATGAACTCAACACATGGGACTATTAAAAAATAAAAAATAATCTTCTTTAAAATAAAATGTAATTAACAGATTTAATCCAAAATAAAGACAAAGAATTGTCTTCTCGACGAGCGATAAATGTGTTATTACACAACTGTGTCTCTCTGCATTCAGCTATAGATTTTCTTTACGCCTGATTAAAATAGGTTAGTCAGTGTGTATGTAAATTACTCAAGTTAACTTGTTATTAATATAGTCACATTTGACAGATATCTAATGATTACGTCGTCAGATCGTGTCCCTTCTCTTTGTCAGAAGATGCTGCATTTGTCTTAAGTCCTGCGTCTGCACCAGAAATAGAGCATGAGACAGGGACTTAAGGAAGAAATATCAGCTGTCGTCAGACTCGAAGCGTAGCCTTAGTTGACAGTTTTGTTATTTATTAAACAGAGTGTGAACAGAATTTCAGTAGTCGTAGATAGTGATTACTTTGCTGTAATGGGGAACAGTCTGACTTCTAAAATTACTGACTCGATAGCAGAATGAAAAGGGGGGATAGTTCGACTAACCGGACCTCAAACGGAAAAAGCAAATACAAAATTTTCACAAAATATAATAATCTAATTCTTGGATGATACACAGATAAAAAGGTGGCTGTATCAGTTACAGAAATTACAAACTACAGATTTCATTTCGAAGGTAAGACTTAGAAACAGAGAAAAAATATTTTGAGATAATAAAAAGTGTTTTAACCCCTCATTCGGGGGGGTTAGTTTAGTTTCTTACTCAAGGGTTAAAACACTTTAATGAGACACTAAACTACCCCCTCCAAAGGGGGTTAGTTTAGTGTCTTACTCAAGATTTTAAGACGCAACCGACCCCTCCGAAGGGGTTTGTTGAGTTTTAAAAACTTGACCAACCCCCCCGAGGAGCTCTAGTTTTTAAAAACGGTAAGGTAATATGCCTAATACAATTTGTTTATAAACAAACAAATAATGTAGTTGTACACGTGTTTTGTGTGAAATAATACACGTATAAATATCGGTAATATGACACTTCTTCAGTAAAAATCCTGGAACAATTTTCTGTAACCCAAAAGATTCACGAACCACAATTTGTATATCACTGACCTAGACAATAGACGATGCTTAAAAAGAGTATACCATGTATCTATTCTTGCCAGAATTGATTCATAACACCTTTCGCAGTGAGAGACAGTTTGTAATGTGATACAGCTGAAGTGCTGGTATATTTTGAAAGTCCATCAATCAAACCTCTCGTGCCTGCTATTGACATTTGTCTGGCACAAAATATCCAGTTTAGCTTGGCCACAAGGGTCCCTGGACCTTCAATGATGTCATGTTCTTGACATCTTGAAAACAAGTCATAACTTCAGTTAGTTACAGAACACTCACTGCTATGGCACGTAACAGGTTAGGTTAAGAATAGAAATATCTGTTCCATAAAAAGTGTACCTATTTCAAATATGCAATTTTCCTATTTTATACATTTCACTGATTTTGATAATCATATACTGCAAATGTTACGGTTAAAGATTTAAATCCGGAAAATTTCAATATTAACTGATTTCGTCATTAGATTCACATTTAATTTATTTCCAGTGAGTTCACAGTTTCCATTAAACTGACGTATAAAATCCATTTTGTAGACCGTGTTTACCAGTCAAGCGATAGTTAGCAAACAAACTTTATTGTAACATTACTGAACGCCATTTGTAATTGGATATTTTCGATTGTAAACTCTAACACAGTACAGTCTTGATAATCTGACCTAAGCGAGATCGAAAGACGGTCGGATAATCGAAGACGTCGGATAATACAGAATACTAACTAAAAACGACTAGGGTTAATATCGATTCGGTTTATAAGTCACTTTAAAATATTTATAAACTACGAAGAAAATACAATAAGGCTTCAAACGACAAAATCTCACAAACAAAAATAGTAATTAACATAATATAAATTTATAAATGACAGGACTTCTTTCTAAATAAATTAATAATGGGTATTTGAACGTCGGATGAAACGAATTGTTGGAAAATCGAAGGTGGAATAATCGAGACTACTGTATGTAAAAAAAGACTTGACTTTCTTTAAATATGTTTGTTCAGTGAAAATACATCAAATGTAACATATTTTATATATTCTTACAAATTTAATTTAATAATTTCTTCACTCGGCTGAATACGTAGGAACAAACACTATAATTTTACGTTAAAATAAATTAAAAGTTAATGATACTTAAATATACGAATACACATACGATTATAAAAAAGGTGTCGTAGGACTTTTTATCAAATTATACAAGTAAATCTTTAAAAAAAAAAGTGGCTCTTAAAATAAATAAAACGTCAAAATGGATCGAAAAGTTATGTGTTTATGAAATGCGTAATCCAGATTGGTTAAGTAGTTTCTTCATGTAATATTTAAGGAGAAACGGATAGACAGACGTTACGGAACTGATAACCAAGCGCGTTTTATAAAACGCACAAGGAAACAATACGAGCAAATTTTGAAACTGACGTATGTGGGAATTTTTCGATGTTACTTTAAAGAGATGGACGTAAATAATCTGCAACCGAATTATGATTACTACTTTACGGCCTACATTCCATATTACCCGCAATTCAAAAAAAATTATCACTTCAACAATAAATTCATGTGCAAACTGTATATTTACATACATGTTTCGAAAATTCAGTAAAACTAATTTGTTAGAAAGTTCCGAAAAATTCTTCTTACTTCGTTAACTTTTAATACACCCATTTACACTGATATTCTCGAATTACCATTTCCATCATTTTACTACGCCACAGTTTCCAGGACACACCCTTGATTTAGTAGTAGGGTTTCAGGTAAATAGACGTGATATCGATTTTTAGACGCCATCAATTTAAGACGTGTCCGGATTTCAAGAACCTTAAAATGTGAAAAAGACATCTTAAAATCGAAGAAGTATGGTCATTGTAAAGTTTATACGGTATTACTTTATACTTGGAAGTAAGTAATTTTATAATTCACTTTTATTGTTTTATATTTATTTAGTGTTCTGTCTGACGACAGGTCCATATGAACAGGATCCTTCCATCCTTTTCTCGCACTGGGACCTGTTCATATAAGTTCTTGGCACATGATCCAGAAGTGGTTTGCCATTGCCTTCTTCTGTGTGTGAATGCCACGGAGAAACCGGGGAAGCCCCCGGAGGAAAACTCCGTGTTGCCTAGACCACGGCCTTGCCAAACACAAGTTATAAATTCGGGCACCGCCGGGAATCGAACCAGAGACCCGATGATTACAAGGCCAGCGTTCTAACCGCTAGACCACCGTGGCATTCACTTTTATTATCAACACTAAATTACTTTTTATCAGCAATACGTTTCGACTTGCTAAGTACCATAAGACGTTTTCAGTTGTATTATTTATCTAAATGTAATTTTTTATTGTAATTAATTATATTATACAACATGAAATTGAACCAAAATTTAAATAAATGTTTCTCGATGAATGATGAGATGTTGCACTCTGTATCCTTGTAGATACTGATCGACGTTTCAATTACCAGGGAATGATTTTCTTAAAATGGGGGCAGTAATCTTATATGGAATGTCCATCATTATCTATCAGACTACACGGCTAGACATCTCTGAAGACAGCCATCTTAATTCTCGCCGCCTTGAGAATCTCAAATCTCACCACAAATTACAGACGTTTGGAATTTGTGGGCTACAGTTTATGTAATGGAGATATATATTTTGTATAAGAAATAGGGTTATGTTCTGATGTAAAGTGTTGAATGTTATTACATCACTTCCTATGTTGGAAAAGTAAGACATAACGTAGGTTTTAACATAATACGCCAACAAGAGATTTAAAGTCTAAAAGTCGTTCCCTTAAGATAAATATTTCGTTTTGTGTTAAAAAGAAAGAGTCCTTCCGTTGTTAATGGTCGAAATCGTTTATTTAACTTTATTTTGGCAACGAGCAAACTGTATTAGCAGCACTTATGTCTGCACTGAACCTAAGCACTTTTTCTGTTAACAAAGCATTGTCATTTATCGTTTCTTTTGCACAGGTTCGCCTTTGAAGTCCGAATAAGAGATATGTAGTAGTCGTTGCATTTACTGTAGGGGCAAACAGAAAAATTGGTATACATTTGAGGGAAACTTGCCATTAAAGTAAGTGGTAAGTATATTTACCACTGTTTTAAAAGGACAATATGAAACGTGTACTAGTTTATCGTTTGTAAATGAAAATAATTTCTGTGTCTCCCTGTGACAACAATACAGGCTTCAAGACACGGAACCTAACCTAATCCAACTTAACCTAACCTAACCTAACCCAACCTAACCTAACCTAACATAACCTAACCTAACCCAACCCAACCCAACCCAAACCAACCTAACTTAACATAACGTAACCTAACCCAAACCAACTCAACCCAACCCAACCTAACCTTACTTAACCTAACCTAACCTAACCCAACCCAACCCAACCCAACCTAACCTAACATAACCTAACCTAACCCAAACCAACTCAACCCAACCCAACCTAACCTTACTTAACCTAACCTTACTTAACCTAACCTAACCAAACCTAACCCAACGTAACCCAACGTAACCCAACCTAACCTAACCTAACCTAACCTAACATAACATAACCTTTTGTAGCACAAAACACAAAAAGAACGGAGGGGTACACTGCGTTTATTATTGTACACATAATATTTATGTGCACATGAAGAAATGTGTAACTGAAGTAATTAATCTATTTATAACAAATTACAAATTTTCTCTCGACCACTGTCGATGAAAAGAATTTCAACGTCCTAAGTTCCAAATTTATGAGAATCAAGATGGCTGTCTTCTGTGATGATGTGCCTATAGTATGGTTGAAATTTACAGACGTTTCGAAAATGCTTACTGCATCCATTATCAGTACGATGATGATAAATATGGAAGCAGTAAATATATCTAAATCGTCGTTTAATTTCTGCCAGACTACGCGACGCAACATGCCAAAAACGCCATCTTTATATTCGACGCCGTAAGATCCTCAAATCTCAAATTTATTATTTACATTTTCCACGTAATTAAAAAACTCAGTTGCGAGATTCATCATGTCCATGATGCTACAATCCTCGACTATAGGAAAACCTAGAAATTTTCCAATGAAATACTTTAAATATGTCAGCTTGATGTAAAGCATTCCTGTCCGGTGTATTGATTGATATGTTTGCTATTCAGCCATACGAACTTTGTAACCTGTGATGGATATGCTTACATTTGAGACAGGCGAGAATCAGATATATTCATAAATGAATTAAACATTAGTCACCTTTTCAACGCGTGCATTTCAGTAAGTAAATCTATGTTAAGTAAAGCATCCAACTTCAAAGAAACAGGATACATAAATTTAATATTCTCAAAAAATACTAAAATTTAAAATTCCACAAACAAGTACAATCAATTATTGTTATTAAAGTATTAATATACTTAATAACCATAATTTTCTTCTTAGCATTTTACACACTGAACATAGAAGTTATTTTGTTTAATTTGTCGAGTTCATATTTCGCTTAACCTCTACACATTGCGAGCTAAGAACACAGAATACAAGATTTTAATTAACATTAAAATTAAGTCTAATTTTAAAATGGCCAAAAATGCCCAAATTCTTGATTTTTGTCTTAAGATTTCAGGTTTTCGAGGCGGTGAACACGTACATAGCTTCTGGGATGTTGCATCACGTAGTCTAGTAGAAACCGACGTTTCGGAGGTGATTATTGTCTCCAGCAGGACGTAGTTGTGTTTATTTTAAAAACATATTCATACAAATCGTGAGTATCAGGGCAAAGCCCTAAAAATTTAGGAAACAAAAAACACCTTCGAATCAAGTTATTGTTTTTCATTATTTTTCTAACCGATCGACAGGATGAAATAAAAGTAAAGGATAGTAACGAAATGAGATTGTTCCTTTAATTCATGTTACTGAGATTTTTTAAACTCGCATTTAAGCCTTAATTTCGCGTCTTAAATCTGTAATTATAACTAACCTACCCATCTACTGCATAGAGTTATTATCCATTTTAATATTATCACTCTTCTCATGTCTAGGTCTTTCGAGTGGTCAATTCAATCACTTTTTGAAACCAAAAGTTTGTACGCATTTCTGATCACTTTTTTGAAATTTCTACATGCCAAACCAACCCCATCTCTTGAAGTAATAATATATCTTTTAAAAATGAATGTGTTAGATTTGTAAAAAATTACCGAAAAATGTTGTCCGTTTCTTAAAAATTATTTGTTTTTTATTTTTATTTTTATTAAACGTTACCCTAAACTACATCTCTCGATTACAGTAATTGATCTTGTTAATGTCTTTATATAAATGGAAACAATTAACACCAAGCCTGAGAACACGATAAATCTCAGTCAGAATAATCGATCTCCAGATCGATATTTTAACTAGGAACCTTTAGAGTACGATAGAATGGAAACTAATCGACCGCGATATTTTGTCGTGTTATGTACGTACGACATAACCTTTATAATTACAGTAATGTTGAAGCACTAAGTGGCTCGCTACTCTGAAGCTATATTATTACTGTTTGTTTTATCGTACATCACTACGCTTCTGGTAGCAATATTACAGCTTCCGATGTTGCAACGAGGGTGTTCCCATGTTTACATCCGTAGTGTGGCCTAATTTATTGTCTCTAATAGGGCAAGAGTCAGCCACCAATCACGATATGGGATACGCGGTGAAAAACGTTTTCTGGCCGACAGCTAACGAATTGCTTACCGTAAATTTTCTTCCGATATCCCAGCAATTTTTAAATTATTTTTAATAGCCAAACACCAGACAGAATTAACTTAGTAGGATCTGATAATCAGAGTAGGTGATCAGATCTCTTTTTTGGTAATTATCAGCTGGATTCCATTTGTTGGCCTGTTGCTAAAAATCCCTTTACAGCTGTGATAACACAAATATATTTGTGAAAATACAGATACATGGTACAACCTGTTGAAGAAAATTAGTTTTCAAGGTCATGATCATGTAACGTACAAATTCAGCGCCTAGGGAATAAGTACACACCAGGAGAATTTTGAATCTTCCTATAAAATATATAACAGACAGATGCAAATTACTTTGGAATATAATTTTGTCCAATACATTTACCCAATTATCACCATTTAAAAGACATTATTAGATAAGAAATTGGTTGTTTTCTGGGTTGTAGCGTGACTCTACACACTGAATACAGATGAATCAATAACCTGTGAAACATTGGTAAAGTTCTATTAGACCTCACGGAGTTACAACCCTTAAGACATCCATCTTCGTACTCAGTGCCATGAAAACCTCAAATCCTAGAAATATATCTTTTGAAAATATTTTGATTTTATAAGTACATGGTAATTCCAACGTTAATAAATGCATTACATATTTATCAGTCAGTGGTGGACATTAGTTAAATATCAAAGATACAGAACAAATATTATATGGTCAACAATTTTAAATTTTATAGTAAAACACGGTCAGATGTTATAATATAATTATTATTATTATTATTTAGTGTTCTGTGTGACGACAGGTCCATATGAACAGGATCCTTCCATCCTTTTCTCGGACTGGGACCTGTTCATATACGTTCTTGGCAGATGATCCAGAAGTGGTTTGCCATTGCCTTCTTCTGTGTGTGAATGGAGTAATTGTTGGGATGCCACGGAGGAAAACTCCGTGTTGCCTAGACCACGGCCTTGCCCAACACAAGTTATAAATTCGGGCACCGCCGGGAATCGAACCCGAGACCCCAGGATTACAAAGCCAGTGTCACGTAAGGTGTTAAAATTATTAATTCAGCGTCCATGCACGATTGGACTCCATACTCAAAATATTTTTGAGATCAAATTATCTCACAAGAATTCCAGCAGAGAAAATTCCCAGATTTAACCCCACCGAATGTACTCATTTCGAAATCAACGACTTCAAAGAAAGCATTCAAGTTATTGAAACCATTACTGGGGACAAGTTACAAAGTAAATTTGCAAATATGTTGTCAGAAACGCTGAAAATTCGCGTTTCACAGAACTTTATGAGATGGGACACGTTTCACAAGGACAGAGTTACGTACCTACAACGTCTGATCACTGTCGATGCATAAATAATATTTTTGTTGAGAGACAGTGACCTACACTCTGAATTTTCCATCAACAATAAAACTTCCCAGGTGTGCCAATTACGGATTAAGCTTTTAAACCTTGGTAACTATATGTACCATCAGCCTCAAAAATTAATAACTCAATATTCTATCCATAAATTATATTCAAGGGTTAATTCGTATGATATTTAGAATAAATAGCGATTATTTCATTAAAAAACATTAACCAATTAACCATTCTGATAGAGACGAGTTATTTTCTTTGAGGAACGAAATTGTTTTTTTTAAAAATACGTTTCATTTATACAGGCTTTGGCATCAAAGAGTTAATTCTTTAGTAAGCAGCCTCTGGTTTGTGGCTCATAGTTTGTGAAACATTGGGATCTGGAAACTTCTGTACCTAACGTAAACAAAACTTTATAGAACTTTTTTTTAAGCGATCAAAAAATAGTCTATGCTTGAGTAAAAATCTCTGGCAGTATTCTGTATTGGAGAGTAATGTAAAAATATATGAGAAACAAAGAAAATTAAAAGGCGAAAGGCCAGTCAGCACTTCGAAGACGGTTAAGAGTGAATTGTAATGTTTGTGGTTTCAACTATAACGACATATTTAGAACGAGGAGAAGTCTTGACGGAAGGGTGAAGAAATTGGCAGCTCTCAGGAGACACAAAGAAGTGGCAGGGAAAATGGGTTCCTGCAGTAAAACACGTGTTCATTACACACAGATCGGTTGTGGGCCGTGACCCAAAGTTTAAAAATAACAACGGCTGCCTCGTAACGTAGCATCACAAATGCATCCACTCACTATTAATGTTTGCTTAAACGTTTGGCAAAATAACCTTTCCACTTGAACAGATTCATGCAAAATATACTCCTATAACGGAAATTAATTAATAGAACTACAGGTCAATGCATGAACCTAAAAATATATCAGCAAAATACAAAAACAAAACGAATAAATGCATGTAATATATATCTTATAACTAAATAACACGCAGAAAAGTTCGTGGGTTTTTTTCAGAAACTAATAGTGAAATTTCTAACCTTTTATGAAGCCAAAATGTTCATTATTTCCTTCTAGAGCCAGCCAGCAATTGGTTTATACCTTATACCAGATAAATCTAGTTAACATCCCCACCCGATTTATAAAATATATATTTAATATTATTTTCTCATCTACGTCTTGTCAAATCTAAAACTTCTTGACGATGGTGAAGAGTCAATTGAATAAAAATTTCCTTGGATATTATCCATCGTCTAGTAAATATAAAACGTAAAAAACGACGTTTCGGAGATGGGACTCTATCTCCTTCTTCAGGTTCCTACACAGTTGGGCCCACTAGATAGAGCTAATCCCTATCTCCGGATATCTAGTGGGCCCAACTGTGTAGGAACCTGAAGACGGAGATAGAGTCCCATCTCCGAAACGTCGTTTTTACGTTTTTACGTTTTATATTTACTAGACGATGGATAATATCCAAGTAAATCTTTATTCAATTGAATCTACGTCTTGGTGTACCAAATGCTCTTTTACTTAAGATATTTCGACAAACATTCTCTTTCTCTGTTATGTATGCGTGCTTCATACCCCACCAATCTAATCGTCCTTAATTTTATCGTAAATAATATCTGTTGGAGTGTACCGTAGCCGAACAAGGCTTTTTTACTTAAAATCTGAATAACGAAACTAAGAAAGTTGAATTATTTCATTGACCTTTTCAAGTCTTTGTGCGGGGTCTACTTTTACGATCGCTTACAGTCTGTGTGATTTTTAAAAGTTACAAGACGACGCAAATCTAGTTTTATCTTTCAGAAGAATAAGTTCTTTGTCATCTCAAGTGTCGTCCAGTTCGTCACAGCTATAACAAAAGCAAGGCATACTGCAGGTGTACAGGGCATCACCATCCATCTAAAGGTACAATTTGGCTGCACGCGACAGAGACAAGCGTCCGAGACAGGCGACAGAGTTACGAGACCGAGACTGGTCGCTTCCTGTCTGCTCTCTGTACAATCGTATGAAGTACAATTACGAGCGCGAGACAAAGCACAGGAGACCGCTCTCGGACCAGTAGTGTCTCGCGACGGGCTCAGGCAGCACGTGTGTTGTTGAGTAAAATAATGGCAGAAATTAAATTTACTGGTGACCAAGATGAGCAATTGGTAGAATTAGTAGCAGAAAATGATAAATGATTCTTTATTAACAGACAGAAAGATCCTTCTTCACGTCTGGTTTTGAATATTGAACTCTTAGGTTTTCTTTGTTTTTTTCGCAACAAATAACACAGCAACACATCATCTTCTTCGAGTAACCTTTTTAGAAGCATTTTTGTACTCATTTTTCACAGAATATGTGCACGTATGTCTCAACAAAACAAAGAAAACAAACACTTGGCCGCATGTCTCGGTCGTCACCTCAAAAGTGTGTGGCGACAAGCTGCAATGGGTCCGTCTCCCGTCTCTGTCGCTTGCCTCGGTCGCTTGTCTCTGTCGCGTGCAGCCAAATTGTACCTTAAGAGTCTCTATGCCCTTGTGCATAGGAACAAATTATGTCCTAAACGATTTGAGAAAGTCACAAAATGAATCTTCCTCTAACCAATCAGAGATCTCTAATATGGTTAGCCAATGACATATAAAAATTTCATATTTTTGTAAGTTGAAAGGACTTATTAGACATTATAATTAGGCATCTTGACGTCATCAGGTCTTTTTGTCTAAGTTTACGTCGAGAGAATTTATGTGCAAATCGATGGGAAATTTAGTACCAACCGCAAATAGACTTTCCGAAGTCTTATTTTCTACTTGTTGGTTTATTTAACAACGATGACAGATTATTTTAAATAATTATTGATATAGGAGGGAAAGTCTTGTCTAGGTGAGATTTCAGTTTGCATCATGCTGTTTGGTGTCAGGTAACATAAGATATAAAACTTTCCAGTTGATATAACGTAGCTTTAAGCACTAATCCGGACACGTCATGTCAATCATAAGTCATTATTATGGTTGTAATTCTTGTGTTTGATTACTGTAGCGTGATGATTTTATAAAGTATAGCTGACTACTTTTTCTTGGAAGTTTTTTTATTATTAAATTATTTGATACTAGTTTATAAATTAGATTAAATATGAAAATTATTAAACATATCTTTAAAACAGTGTTTCTTAACCTATCTGCTTCCGTCAAACCCCTCCTCAAAATTATCTCACATATTTTGATGAAAGAGAATATAAACAAACTGAAATATAAATATGAAATATATTTTTCGTAATGTTTTACTCCAAATTGTAAATAAAAATGCACTTAAAAATTTCGAAACTTGTAGAAATTCTGAATTATCTATCAGGGACGTACTATACAGGGGTGGAGCTTTCATTTAACCGTGTTAGCCGTGTCAACCCGGCTAACACGGTACTAAATACATGTTATCTATTATTCATAACATAGCAGATCCCATCAGTGACGATTGTAAGCCACAGCTGGCTGGCTAACAATGCCTTCATGGGTGAAGCTAACGATGTAATTTATCTGACTGTTTCTGCTGTGTTACAGTGCCATTGAACCACGAAAATACGTCTATATTTTCGGGTCAGTGTCATTCGGCAAAAAGTGAAACGAAAAAGTGTAACTGCATTGTTATGTTACCTTGGAAACGTCAGTTGTTTACTCGGCATTGTTGTTACCTATAAAACATTTCATTACCTTACATTACATTACCTTACATTACATTACATTACCTTACATTACATTACCTTACCTTACATTACATTACCTTACATTACATTACATTACATTATATTACCTTACCTTACCTTAACTTACCTTACATTACATTACATTACCTTACCTTACATTACATTACCTTACCTTACATTATATTACCTTACATTATATTACCTTACATTACATTACATTACCTTACATTATATTACATTACATTACATTACCTTACATTACATTACATTACATTATATTACATTACATTATATTACCTTACCTTACCTTAACTTACCTTACATTACATTACCTTACATTATATTACATTACATTACATTACCTTACATTACATTACATTACATTACATTACATTACATTATATTACCTTACCTTACCTTAACTTACCTTACATTACATTACATTACCTTACATTACATTACATTACATTACATTCAGCTACCACAGACCCATCTTAAGCGTAACTAATTCAAGTTAAATAAGCATTGTCTTAATCAAACTTTATGCAATTGTAAAGTATAAAGGAAATATTTAGAATAAAGCCAATATATAAACTTCCTTTCCGTATAGACGTATTTACGTCAAATTCTCCGGAACCGTGGTTCCACTATCACTTTTTTTTTTTTCATTTTTCGAAGTGTTTAACGGGCTGTATCTCCCCCCCCCCCCCCAATCTTAACGTCGCCCAAGAATCTAAACGCACATAGATTAAAAATAAATTTTCTTAACTGGGTCCATTAGCCTCTTATAAAACGTTTTTTTGTTTTTGCTGAAACCAAAGTTATAACAGAAAATAATTAAGTTGTATAACCGCGAATTGAATTCACAATTATTTTAAAATAAAGAACTAAGAAAAATCTTTTAACTGATATGGAACAAACAAACAATTTATGATATTAAATAATCATAAGGCCTATACTATTTTTCTAACCTTAGGACCAGAAATAGGACGTATAGACAGTTCAACATTAAAATAGCGTTTCCTTTGTTTCATTTTTCCAAGTTTCGGTATCAGATGCATTTTAACACGTACGGACAGACCCACGAACTTTGCTCGATTTCATAACAGAACAACTAAAATACAGACAGGACACGTTATTTCGTTACCGTACTTAATTTCTAGTCGAAAAATCTTGAAGAGAACCCATAAATTTGGTGATCAGGCATGGTCGTAATTGGCAAGATAATATTAAAAAGTATCTTGAAGATATAAGGTAAAGATGTTTGTTGATTAGATTCGAGTGTCTTATGGAATGTTGTACCGTGTAGTCTGGTAGGAATTAAGAGACGTTTCAGAGGTCATTGCTGCCTCCTTCATCAGGACGATAATTTTCAGACTCGCCGCCATAAATCTGACCCGGATTCAAGCGGTTGAGAATAGGATCCAGAGCACGGCAATAAATTTTCGGTTTCCATGAAAATAGGGAACATGTTAACCAGCTGAGATACTATCAGATTTTCAAGGTCATGTACATGGAGTTCGTACATAAATAACGCAGTATTAAAATCACTGTTACGTGGTTTTTAACGTCACTGCCCCCATTGATTCAACAAACTGTACATTATTCTAAATTATATTACTTATTTATTCCTTGTATTTCGGTTTGTTTGACGACACGTGGTTAAATTTAAAATTTAAATATCTTCAAATTAAATTGTACTTGTTGATTTTGAATTCATGAAGATGTGAAAGCCGGCGACAGTAACAAAATTAATATATCGGGTTATCTAACTGACAAAGATAACATATTTTAAGCTTTATCTCAGAAGATCTCTGTTCAACATAATTCCTCAGATTTGACTTCGTCAGAGTTGTTCCTGTGGGGCATAATGAATTACAAGTTCTACACGAATATTCCTCACGCCATCTTCTCATCAAAGTAAGAGAATGGATCCATTTGTGCGGAAATGTTATAAAGTGTATTATACAATTTGATGCATCTCGTCCAACTATAAATAAATACCAGGGGTTAGCATTTTCAGCACTTCATGTGACAGGATCTATTTTTTACAAGAACTGATGTATATAACTACAACATTTTATCACCATCTGTGCATAAATAGTGATTTTATTTCTTAAATTCCGTTTCTGCTGCTAAGAAGAACATTCTGTATTATTCAATGATTTTCTTTGAGAGAAAAAAATTACGATAACTCTATCACATGATATTTTTACCGAGTCCCAGGTTCTGCCCAACACGAATAAGAATTTATAATCGCTACATCACGAACCAAAAAAAGATGAAATATTTACTCCGTGAACACCCACATTTAGTGATACTCATTCAACAAACAAAATATAACTGAGAACGTCTTGATATTGATTCACTGCTTCTTGTCATTGTAGCAGACAGAAAGACGGACCCTGGAAAACCTTCGATTAACTTGTGAGTCATTATTTAGTAATAAATCTCTTTGAATGGCTGTCAGAGTGGTAAACAAACACTTCAAATAAGATTAATTATTTGCTGACAAATTAAACTAGTATAATTCTACACAGAATGATAAATTAATCACAAAATGTCGATGAAAATAGTCAACAAAACTAAGATGAATCTCTTAGACAGTAGCTTAAGTACCAGCAAACGACACGGAGTGGTTTGAAGCTTGGGTCTAACCGATTGGTTACTGAAATCGTGGGTTCGAATCCCACTCTGGGCATAAATGTTTTCCCTAATTTTTATATATTACGTTGCCTGTACATATCTAAGAGATTTTAAAACAAAAAATTGGGAGAGGGGCGAAATTAAATAAATAAAATAAAAATTTCTTAAACTCGTGTTTCGTATGAGGGAGATCCATGGTTCGAACCCAAATACCACATATCGTAAATTTTCATTGTCTCTCCAGGCAAATATCAAAATGATGCCGTAAATCAGGCAGTGTGCGTCTCTTTGTCATTCTTTTCAATTTATTATTAATTTAACATCTTATCATTCAACGCTGTGTACTTAAAGCGTCTTTGAATAAAATATTAATAAATAATTACATCTCTATACAGAGCCATATTATGTTATACAGGTGTTAAATTGCATCACAATTCTGCAAGAAACAGTGTTTATTTCTTAGGGATTATTATGTACCAGAAAATTACTCGTCAATAATGATGGGGAAATCTATTATCCGGGCCCAGTTATTAGATTGTTTCTAATACGTAATTATGTTTTTCTTAATTCCTCGCAACACCTTATTTACCCAACTGCAGAAAAATTACTTTACATCATTGAGAATCAAGACCTTTTAAAAATTCGTGGGTATATAAAAAACATAAAAATAAAAAAATTACAAAACTTCTGATAAAATAAATTTAAAAAGAACGATTAGCATTTTTAAAAATCTCTTTCAATGTTAGACGGTAAATTTGTAAGTAAACATACGTATAAGTTCCTACTTTATTTATGATTTATATCTGTGAAATTTTACGTTAACAGATATCAACTACTCATCAGTATAAAGTGCCAATTTCGTAATATATATGTTATGCGTACTTTTCTTAAACACGTTGAAACTATTGACGAGATTAACAATAATATGGATTAATAAAATGGAATTTTTAATCCATTTAGGTGCATAATCAAATTCCTTAGATCGACAAATACAAGAATAGAATACGATGAGGCGGTAAACCAAAACTAAGAAAGCAAATTGGAAGACTTTGAGTATAGATAGAAGGATAATATTAAAAATGGTTTAAAAAATAATGTGAGATATTGTATATTGGACTCATCACGTTCAGAACATATACTAAGTATACTGTTTTGAACAGATGAACTTCTGGTTACATAAAATGTGTCATTATTTTTTCAGAGCTGAAAAACTATTAGCTTCTCAGGAAGTACTCTGTTACATGAAGTTAATTAGTTTAACTAGAGGCGGTGACGTGGACCGACTGTCACCCCCCATCTGTTTTATACGATGCTAATTTAATTACACGTTTATTTACACTGACAGGAACAATATCTTCTTATTCAGACCTACCGACATATTTCTATACTCTTTGCTTTTCAGTTTCGCTTAGTTAGCGAAAAAGAGAAGAATATATTCTCTCTGAGGTGACTCAATCATTCTACGCCATTCCTCGTCGATCTTTTATCTACAGTCATAATTTTCTCCTAAGTTTTTACTGGCATTTATGTATCATGAACTGTTTTACAGTGGACCAGTGAAATCTTTTTTATGGTCTTTCTACATTTCTCTTTTGGCAGATAAACATTACGATCTACGTCATGAAACAGAATAAATGGTGAACCCCAAGGAATAATTAATTAATTCAGTAGCAGATGAAGTTGATAATATTCAGGAAAAGGGGATGGAAAATAAGATGAGCCCTCGTAAATTTCACATTAGAGTTATAAATATAATTCCTCATGAATCTGACACTAAATAGAATGCCATGTGTGTAAGTTCTGAACGTAGGTGTTTTTTAAATTATTTTTTATAATGCTATGTAATACATCATCACTCAACGTATCCATTTCGATTTGTTCTTTACAACAAAATATCACCAGACAGACGTTAGGAACACGTTGATAGAAGATTCTGTAGGGTTTTGACGATGTTGGACGATGGACATTGGACGATGGACAAAGTCCAACACTCTAGTAACTCCGAGGACGACAGAAAAACTTCAAAAAATAACGGGCTTGCTACTGCTGCCGAATTTGGCCAAATCTAGAAATCTCGATCTAAATTTAATTTGAGAGGGCTGTGGATAATGTATAAATATTATTCAGAGTACTTTGTCCCAGAGAAGATTTTAATCTGTCTTCGTGATTTATGTTTTTTTTACAATATGGACAAACAACTAATTAGTTCAGTTGATAACTTAGCTACTGCTCGTCAAAGATTCATTTTGAAATGTCAGAAAAATTACAGTTTAGGATTTTTGACAACAACTGATAAAGAACTTGTCGGCTTCGGAGGAAAATGTAGATTCTGTATGTGAACCCTCAGCAAAATATGTTTTAAAAAAAGTGGCCTCAACGATACAAGAATATGGTAAACATCACCAGTTGAAACATGTGCTTCAAAACAACAGAAAGTCTCAATTAGTGTTTCAAACAGAACCTATGATGTGTGATATCCAAATCAAAATGGCAGCGAAGCTGGATAATTGTATAAATAAAGAATTGGGAATTGTGATTCGATTTTTTGGATAAAGAGGGCAATACTTCAAAAGACCAGGAAAGATTACAACACGCTGTTAGGACAGAAGTGGAAGATCGCTTAGAATCGTCTTCATGGCAGGTTTTGGTATTTGAAGTGTTGAAATCCCATGTTCCACCAAGGCGTTACTTCATTGTAAATCTTCATAAATAATTAGGCCTGGGAACGCAGAGCATATATAAAGTAAATTACCCAATTAACATGCAAGCAGAATGTTTAAAACCTATGAATTTGTTATGCAGTCCCGTACTATCTTACTTAAAAACTTCAGTCTTAATTCATTATTTCTTACTTACTTCCTCGTATCCATTGTTTATTTTTGTCTTCATAGTGTACATTTTTCATACTTTTATCTCTTAACATGAATATATTCCATTACAATGTCTCTACAAATGTTTATACATTCAAACCAGTAATTGGCTCTTAGTCCGTTAATGCACAATATACATTGCGGTTGTCCTATATTTCCATACCAAGCACTTAGAACAAGACTAGCACAAGAGACGCTTAACAAATTAAAATACATATAACATTCGCGCTGCTTCATATAACTGAGTGTGTTTTGTGTGGAATCTTTAATTTGTTCATCCAATAGTCATTCATTTCCTAAGTTTCTCGTTCCTTATTCATATCTCCACAACACCCCCACCCCCACTCAAATTTAAAATCCTTCCCACATCTCAGTATATACATTCACAGATGTGATAATAAAATACGTACTTAAAAATTAATGTAATGTAAATCTAAATAAGTTTATGTGTAAAAAAATATCGCTCATAAGATGGTGTTACAAGACAACAATGAAATATAAGTCACGACTATTGTCCACAAGATTAAATTAAAATATCTGTGACGTATGCTGGCTAGAAAGTCACTTGCTACACTAATATCAGACGGGGAAAAATAGTGGTTATTCTGACTTCACGAAAACTTTGTGTGAAAATACTTCATAAAACTAGAATTATTATAAAATAATAATAACAAAACAAATAGATGAATAACGACATTGTAAACAGCGTAGAAATAAAAGTTAACAGATAGCTGTGAGAAATATTTTTATATTAGAGGCCGATGTTTTTCACTCAGGAATAAAGTGGTTACACATGCGCACAACATCAATTCCCTACCAGACCGACTACGTCACAGGTATTCACTATACGTGTTGCACATATCACTTTATTCCCCAAGGTGTGAGTTTGATGTCTTGTGAGTTAGCAAACACCAACTCACAAGACATCAAACTAACTTGTACATAACACAGATAATTAATGTCATACAGTAGACTGCCGAAATGAATATTTCCATTAATAAATCATATAATATGTTCCGAAACTTCCTGTGACCCCAAAAATGTCATCTTATGTGAATTATGAAACAGTACAACATTAAATCACTGAAAATAAGTAATATTCTGCTTTAGGGTAAGGTTCAGTGTCGGGTTATTCAATTTTAGCTGTGTACGAATCGATCTAAACTTTGCTTGGTGAACTTTGTACCAATATATTTGCCTGCACTGGCTAAAACGGGGAAGGTCTTTGAACGAATATACACTAAAGTTGCGGCTTTGAATTCGATTCATTTAACATAAAACCCGTCTTACTGTGATCTACCAGAACCTTTCACCACGCCAGTGGAAGAATATAAAGACATCGTCTATCTTAATTCCAACCAGCGGCTGTGTTTTACTTTTCAAAAGTCTTAGTCAGATCCCCAAGGTCAGGAAAGGATCGTGAAAATGTTGGCAATGTTGATCTTCCACGACGCACGAGATACAACACAGCACGCATACAATAAAGATTACGCAATCAAAATCGCGAGAAATGTCAAAAGTAAGTTTGCAAGTAGCGTGTTAGCAGTCGAGGTTTGGCTAACATAGGTTTGTGAATCTTGTATTATATCGTGTCTCTCCTAATTGAGCGTGCGCAAACACATGAACATAGGCATAACGAGGTGACTTAACATGAGCTGGTTAAATATCAACTTTTCTGTGTTCCAGTGTATGTGGTAACACTGAACCACAGAAGGAAGACTTATTTTTCGTTTTTCAAAGTGTTAGCCGAGGTAACACGGTTGACATGAATGATAAATTCCTCATGCTTACATTATTTTACATATTGGCACTTGTGACCAAGTCAAGGAGGTATAAACATTACACACGTGAAAAGGAAAAAACCACAACTTAAATTAGGTTATGATGTATGCGATCTTAAACGGATTTTGATTAAACTTGGTACGAACATTAATCAATTGGAAGGTATGATAAAATTTTATTTTTAAATTGCCTACAATCTATAATACCAACATGATGAACGTAAAATAAGACTCGATCCTATGACTATTCGCATAAGTCCAATTTTATTTATTAAGTGTTCTGTCTGACGACAGGTCCATATGAACAGAATCCTTCCATCCTTTTCTCGGACTGGGACCTGTTTATATACGTTCTTGGCAGATGATCCAGAAGTGGTTTGCCATTGCCTTCTTCTGTGTGTGAATGGAGTAATTGTTGGGATGCCACGGAGAAACCGGGGAAGCCCCCGGAGGAAACCTCCGTGTTGCCTAGACCACGGCCTTGCCCAACACAAGTTATAAATTCGGGCCCTTCCGGGAATCGAACCCGAGACCCCAGGATTACAAGGCCAGCGTTCTAACCGCTAGACCACCGTAGCATCCAATGTACCACCAAAATGTAACGCGAATTATATTGTATTATTATGGTTTCACAGTATTTACGCAACGAATTATGAACATACGGTATGTAAAGCTGGAACTTACATTTGTTTAAGTTTCATTAACGTTTAATTTTATTTATATTTTTTTTAAAATCAACAGTTTAAGAGAAATTTCGATATATATCGAAGGCTGTATTATGTATGTATTGAATATGTTGTAACACAGAATTGAGTCGCCCTGTATTTGAAACTACGCTGTTCTCCTAGCAATCAATTTTAAACAAACAAATGAATCAGTAGGGAAGAAAAGATATTTAACTTGTATGATCATGTATTCTATTGATAATTATTAGTGATAATATTCTAAAGTATATTGTAACTAGACCGTTTATTTTGTGAATGGGAGATAACTAAATAAAAAATTCATACGTAAATATTTTCTTACGCTAAAATTATAACCTTATGTTTTTACATCGTCTGACTGTGATTTCTACATTACTTTCCTACTTTTCCCTCTTTCTTGTGTGTTTTTAGTATTTCGTAATATATACAGTATTCAGTATCTTCTTCGTATCACTGGTGTCCCGCCCACAGTATCAAATAGCATGTAAACTGTTTGGAACGTTTTTAGCAAAGGTTAAAGCTTGTACGACAGCATTCAGTATGACGTCACGGTATCAAATCTCAGCTTAGTCAGACTGTAGACGGTTTTAAACTCTTTTGTTTAGATTTTAGGTACTAACTACAGCTACAAGCTATTTCCTACACAAAACTTCTGTCGAATAAAATATATGACGCGCACAATACTGACAGGCCAGAGTGAGAAATTACCAAAAGAAGGAATGTTAAATAATTTTTGTTGAGGTTAAAAGCAGATTAACTGAGAGGGGGGGGGGATATGTAGCGCACATGACAGAGATGAAAAATGCACACAGAAGTTTACTAGGAATCCCTGAAGGAAAGAAACCACTTGGGAGACCTAGACGTAGGTAGAAGTATAATATTAAAATATAACTTAAACAAATAATGTAAAAGAATGTGTGGTGAATTAATCTGGCTCAGGGGTTGTTATGAATAAGAAAATGGACCTTGGGGTCCAGTAAAGGCATGGAATTTAACAAAATGAGTAAATACTATCTTCTCGGTTGTTACTACATGAAGTTATATTATACGTCAGTTAACTACCAGAGCTTTCGAAATGAGTCTCCATCTTGGAGTCTCGAAGCTAAGGTAACGTAGTGGTATGCATAATAACTTAAAACCAAATTAAGAGGTTCTTAATAAGATTTGGCATAAAGATCGTATCTCTGGTGGGGCATACCATATCGATGTCAACATGGCAGCAATGCGAACTTGTAAGTTGGTAGCTACTAGTACAAACACGTCCCTTAAATTGTGGTAATGGAAACGTTTCTGACTTTAGATTTGGTTTTATTGTGCAGAATTTAAAATAACAAGATGGCTGAGAGAAACCTACATTTAACATTCGGTTTGAGTATAATACTAATAAAGCATTGGAACTCGGTATCATAAAAGTTATACGAGAACAGATGATAATCAAATTATAAATTCTGCTTGAAACACCGTTTGTATACGGCGACAGTGTATAACTTTCATGTATATATGGAAAAAATTAATATAGTTGGGATATATTCTGGTAAGAATTACACAAGAATGAAAAAAAGTGTATATATTTTCCTATATTACGTCAAACCCGGTTACACATATATGATGTATTTGTTTCAAGAGAGAGAGAGAGAATTAAGGACATTAAAAGTGAAAACTAGGGAGAAGTGAGAGATAATTCTGAGGGTAGAAAGAATCTTACTGTTATAAGGTTCCCAGGCAATGCTAGCTCGTCTGCTTTAATAATCAATATATATGCAATTTTCATATATGGGTTTCGTACGATTCGCACAATAAACAGCAATTATTGTCTTAATCAGCGTTATCGTGTTTCTCTTTAATGGAAGAGTTAACAGTACGAAATGCACAAAGTAAAACCAGATAAATAAACGGAATGGGCAAGGAAAACAGATGAAAGGAGGGAATAAGATAAATTGGATTAAAAATAGGATGATGATACCAGAGAAATAATTGTCAGTAGAATTTTAACTGGCTTTTTACCATAATTAATTTACAGATGTTTCTGACATTAAATGGCGATATCCATCGCATATTTATCAATATCTCCATAAATTCTTGCAGTGAAAATGTCGTAGGCTTACTCAGAGGCTCTCGTTATACACGGGGGTTTCTTTCCTGAATCGGAGCGTATACCAAGAACTGGCGTCAGAATATTTTAATACTAAATTCATGATTCACATTCCTTGATAAGCCTGAAGAAGTTTCAACGAGAGAAAACTTAAGAAAGTTCGTTCCCTTAAAAGGAGATAAATACTCCACCAATCAGCGCCGCCAAATCCAAATCGTCACCTACTTCCTGTCGGATATAAAACATCCAATAACACCCAATTATTATTCGTCCTGAAGATGGCAACTTCAATATATGTCAAAACGGATAATTTTCAACATTCGACGTGGCTCACCCCTAAGAAACCGAAGTTGCATATCGGACAATTGGGGTTGGATTTTTACCGCCTTATATACAGAATTTTAGGGGGTGAAATGTACTCATCTTTTAAACGTCAAAAAATACTCTTCTCAGAATAGGAAACTAGAAATGGTAGTGGTTAATATTTTGGTTATTTTCAAAACCTACAGCGCGTCGTTCCCTACAATTTAAAAGTACTCAAACATAGATTTCATGAAAGTCGTTTCCTTGTTAAGTTTTAAATTTGTTATTATATTAAAACGATGGCTCTCAAACGAGTGAACGAAAATTCAATTTAAATTCCTTATCAAAACATTTATTGAGTTGCGTAAATTAAATACTTATAATTTTGATTGCTTTCTATGTTCATTTGCCACAGAAACATATCTAAAACTACAAATATAATAAAATTGCAGATACTACATTACACTGTCAGTAATTAGTGTCCGCTGTAATTCGCTATAAAGAAATTTTTATAATAATAATTGTAGATTAAAATGAGATATTTAAAGTTTTGTTTTAACATTTACTACAATGAGTTTTTATTTGTAGAATTTAAAGATTTTGAATTGTTTCATGTAAGTATTTTATCGATAACACTAATCTACAAGGTTTCGGTAACATTACTGAAAACTAACCTATAACTCTCATTGCAAGTGTGGTTATAAAAAATGTTTCATCACGTTACATTTTACAAAAACAGTAATTCATGAGATAGTATAGTTGCGTCATATTGAGATATTAATTAAAATAATTATTATATTTGTTTACCCCCAAATCACAATAAAATAGTAATGTTTTCGAATCTTTTACTTCACAGACTGGTATAAACATCAATAACACCACCTCAACAATAATGTTATATTAATAATATCTAGACACAACTTCCATATACTGAGAAAGATAAAATTATAAAATGTAAAAACTATAAATAATTGTAATTTGAGTTTAAAAGTTTATAATTTACACCTGATGACGGTTTGATAAACCGAAACATGTTGTGAATGTTCCGATGTAAATCGAATGCTCGATATGGAACATAAGATGATATTTTAATCATTTTAATTAACCTATCTTACTATTTTATTGTGATTTGACGGTAAACAAATATAATAATTATTTTAAAAACAGTAATGTGAACGTAATTTGAACCTATAAAGTTTTAGTGGTAATTCCAAGTCTAATACCGGTTAAATAACACCCATTTTCAAACTGCGTAAAACATAGTTCATAGTTTCAATACAAACAAAAGATTACGTGTTATAATTGTAACTCTTATTTTCAACCAACGTACCCGATTCAGTAAAAACATATTATGTCGTCCATGTTATATATACAAAATGTAAACACTTGTTTCGTGTAATTATATCATACGAAAACTATTTTAACCAATAATATGCAGTCCTCAATTATACTAAAATCACTTAACTAGTTTCACAGCTAAAACACAAGGTACAAACCACTTTATTTTCATGCACATCGTTAAATAAAAACAGTAAAGTATCAAACTTTCTAAAAACATTGTTTATATGTAAAATGTAATGACGAAATACTCACCATGCCACCAACAGCAGTGTAGATCATAAGTGTCACAAATAACCCAACATGTCCGAGGGCTGATCGTAATTTGGACCACAGAGTCGGTCTGGAGCCAGTGGTTAATCCTAGTTCTTTTTTATTGTCACCATTCATTATTCACGTATTACATACCACATAACCTATCGCGACTCTTAGAATGTGTATCACCAGACCTCGCCTGATCCAGACTGGGACAGAGCAGCTACTGCACATAGACGCTGCTAGACGGGACGTCTAGCGCCCTCTCTAGGCTGGTTCAACTAAATCTCTTTTAGAATATACGATCAACCTCACTCTCTATCGAGGTTATGTATGATTTGGTCCGACTGCGTAAATAAAAATGATGTAGCAATCTCTCGAAATATTCTGTTGATCTATCGATTCTTTGGTTATTATCGATGTTGAATGAAAATTTTAATCATTCATAAAGCTTAATTCTTTTCAGTCGAAACTCGTCTAAATAATAATTAAGACTCACAGTTCGTACCGCAAAGAAAACACAGCATTTCACCGTTACAAAAATCAACTGCTTAATGTTTTTAAGTAAATAATAGCTCTTCATTCTGATATAAACAATAACCAATAAAAACAAATGTTAAAGCAGGTGGTATATATACGTACCAGGAGTTAGAGATATGTGCAGTAACCTAATCGTAGCGGATTAATGATTGGTATTCCTACTTCACTGATTATTCAGACGTTTTTAAAGCAGTTTAAGTTACTGGCAGGCAACAAAATAATTTTTAACAAGAAGATACAAAATAATTGGGTTATTTGTTAAATGTCAACAAAACAAGCTCCAGAATAATAAAAAAAGCTTATCTTACAAATCCTGAATATTACATTTATACAGTTCTTAATTTATTGAACATTAAGACATAACGCGTTTTGTTATTAACACATTTATGAGTTCAGAAATACATAAAATAACGTATACATTAAAATAAAAATTTAAATGAAACTGAAAGGCAAATTATTTGGCAGTCAAAATAATTAAAGTTTGACACATATAAAAACTTTTTTCTTCAAAGAAAAAACTGAAGTACACTACAAAAAAAACTGAAGTTGTATAATTTTAAAAATAATCTGTATGAATAAAAACATTTAGCAAAATTCGTGTAGGTAAACTCTCGTCCGATACATTTCCTAGTCAGAGCGGCCTGAAACAGGGAGATTATTTATCGGCGCTGTTTTTAAAATTTGCCTTAGAATATGCCATCAGAAAGTCTAAAGAAAATCTGGGCCGTTTGGAATTGAATGGGACACATCAGATAACTTAACGGCGCAGCTGAACTATAAGTACGTCACAACACCTGTTGGATATGCCTCGTGAGACAGGTGGCGACTTGACGGTCGTTACAAGAACCAACGATACGGATGCGAAAATATTGCTGTCAAATGGCGGACGACAAATGATATACTACTGTAATATACGAAGAAATAAAGCCTGGATAAACTTTATATCATAATAGTGACTGTAACCGAGGAACACCACGTGAAAGTCGATTTTATATTTGTTTCATAATTACTTATCACCTTTACGTTGTTACATAAAATAAAACACGCGAACCAAATTGTTTTAGATGTTTCAGACCCTTTTTTCAAGATGGCTGTCTTCTGGGCTGTTGCGTCGTATAGTCTGGTAAAAGTTTACTGACGTTTCAGAGGTCCTTAATGCCTCCATCATCAGGGCGATGAGTAAACACAATAGAATTATGGGGAAAAAATGACGGCATTGGATGCTTAACCAATACGGAGTATCTCAGGCATGGTCTTATGTGAATCCTGTAATACGAGTTCAAACGTAGAGCAAAGTTTCTAGATCTTGATGATCATTTGAAGAATTTCCTAACGAAGAAATAAGCATGTCAAAAACTGACATGGTGTGTGCTATGAAAAGTTTTGAAAACCAACGGAGAAACACTGAAGTATGGCAGAAGAGTGATGCGTGTGACAGACAGACAGACAGACAATGTTAATGCTTCCCTGAAGATAGGGAAGATGTAAGTTAAATTCGTACTTCCGTGAGGAAACGTCTAAACAATTCTGTAAAAGAAGCCATCTTTACAAACTATTTGTACACCAAACAAAATATTATGAATTATCCATGTTTTTTGATTATTCATAAGTCTTCTGTCCTTCATTATCAACGATAATCTGGAATTTACTGTAGCAACAGTAGTAAAAACAATAACAATAAAATTCAATAAACTTATTCGTATCCTTGAAAACAGAAACTACAGCAAACTACAGCAAGCACAATGAAAATAAAATATGAAAACAATTTCAGAAATAAAATCATTTTGTAAAATAAATATTGTTGTCAACAGCAAAAACCTGAAGAAGAAGAAGAAGAAGGAGACGACAAATTAATATCAATCATCAAATCACAATCCACTACAAAGTGTCTTAGCGTTGAGATGTCATCTCGAATAAAGTGTTCTAAAATGTAAACAATTTAAAATCAAAATAAATAAACCTTATAAAATAAGATGGTAAATTTTCTTTGTATCTTTTCCATTTAATTAAGGTCAGTCAATCTACGATTATTTTATATGACAAAGGCATAATCTAGCTGCAACCTAATTAAAGCATTATATACATATGAAACAACTAAAAACAAAAAGAATTATAGGTATTGTAACAAATAAGGTCTAACATCGTCAACTTTTCAGAACAGGCAAATTAACATGACAATAGAAATTCAATTTACTCTCTCACATTACATCATAACAATTTATACAGTCCGCACATCAAATTAAAAGAATACAAAGACGGTATTCAAAATCGATATTGTCAGTTCTACATGAGAATAATATAATTTTATTCTTATGAATATTCAGTTCCTATTATTTCCACCACGTCACACCCGTACCAAATCAAGATTGCATGTAGAAATTTGCAATATTCAAGTTTTGATAAATTTTCCAGCCATTAGCAAATAAGAGAAATTAGCACGATAGGTCATCAATAAATGTTATGATCAAGAGACCCCACAGTAGAGACTTGTGGTACTTCTGATGACAAGGAAAGTGAATAAGAAAACCATCGTAAAATGTGAACGGAGGAATATCTAGTTCATAAGTAACTCAAGAACCACTCTACGTGGAGTTCAGATAGCCTAAAATTATTCTGTATCCAATACACAGTACGAGAATCTTAAATTGGTCGCTGTGACGCTATTCCCTCTATTTTTAAACGGGACTCCGTCACGAGGGAAAGTTAATGAAAATGTGATCTCAGAACATTTTACAATAAAACTAGAAATTTCACGTAGTCCGACGCATCACATCATGCTGAAATGACTTATCGCCTTCTTAACATCTCAGTCAGAAATGGAAAATTCAGAAACTCATAATAAATACCAAGATTTATTCGGAGTAATAACAAAAATGGGAAAATTAATAAAAACAATAAAAGTGGTCTACAAAGGTTAACGGACTGACCATTCATTTCACTTTAACGGATTTAAGAACATCACATTTTTGGTATTTATCCTCTTAACTGTCAATGAATCTCAGGAGTGGTTCGTCCAAACGTCAATAGTACTACTGGGGATACTGGGAACGACCCGTTCAAGTGCCTGAGCACTGCGGGTCCCAACTTTTCGTTGGCTCGATCTATGGATTCCTTGGACGAGGGATCGGCCCGTCGCAAGGCCTCTACCTGTACACAGGACAGTACAACACAGAAAAACACGGACAAACATCCGTGGCTTGAGTGGGATTCGAACCCACGGTCCCAGCAACCAAGCAGCACAAGGCCCACGCCTCAGACAGCGCAGCCACTGCGGACCCCCAACAGTACTACAGCTGTTACTAACATAAATTGATGCTTTGTTCCAGGTCGGTGCATCCCTAGACGAATTTCGAACCTTAGTATCTCCAATGATGGCCGATTTAAATGTAAGATCACAAACTTACAGGAACAATCACTATTAGTGGATAAGCTGGAGGCAAGGAAATGTACGATTTACCATATAATTTTTACGGAAACTTCAAGGAAAATTAACTTGCGAGTGTATGTTAACTCTGATCTAATTTTTAATAAATTCAGTATTTTTTTCTCAATATTAAATCTACCTTCTGCACTGCATAAACTAAATTAATTTAACAATCTTACACCGATTACCACGTAACTTAATCACGCTCCATGTTCTTAAACAATTTCTGTAGTTGTCTGAGATATTTCTTACACTCATACCAACATATTATATATACATTCTGAGGAGCTGACTATTCTGTGGCGGAATTGTTAATGTCGTCATATAACCAGTACAAAATACGTAGCAATGTGGAAACTGTATACAAATTTTACATTATTTTTTTGTAATCATGTTTCAACTGCATAGTTCATGTGGTGTAACGTGAATGAAAGGACGATATACGTAACCACCGAGTTAACCGGGAAGTGGCCGCAGTTTATTCGAACGTACCGCAATTACGCTTGCCAGTAGAGTCTGAGAAGAAGAATACCGCAGAGTTAGACATTCCCAGATGCTGTACTACTGCGCTAACTTCCTCAGTAATTATACACAATCAAAGAAGGTATACTTCAGTCGAGCACACTCGACTTGCAACAACATTCTCCGCTATTCTGAACACATCGTTATTGCAGATACAAATCTTTTGTTGTAAAGCTACTAGCACCATAGACTCAGAAATTACTGTTCTTTGTAACTAAGTCAGTATAGCAACTGGCTACAGACTGCACATCTGGGGTTCGATCCCTGACAGAGGCAGAGGGTTTTTCCAATGTGTCAGTCTCAGGGTAGGTAGATGTTGCATGGTCCGCATCTGTTTGTCCGTCGGTCTTTGTTCATTCATTTCAATGAAGTTTACAATTCAACAGCAAGTGTTTGAAATGGAATCTTTCATTTTCGAAAAAACATCTTGTTCATGCTCGTAAGGTTCTTTTACATGCCGTAAATCTAGGACGTGGACCGCCAGCTTCACTCCTCCTCTAAAGGAAGTTGTGATACGGATTTTTATCACCCTTAAAAATCCATCGACCTCAGGCAGGTTTGAACCAACGAACCGTGGGTCCAGTGGCAAGCACGGAGGGCAACTCCCAATTAACTTGCAACAGTATGAATTAAAATTCTGCATTCATAATTTCACACTTAGTGTACGTCATTAAGAGAACAATATGGTACTACGTACTTTACACAAAACATAAATGAGATATAGACTCGAGCTTTGAATTCTATTTTCAAAACTTGAATTTTAGCAAAGTACGAATAAGTTCCTCAAAGTCGACGTTTTATGCAATTGTATTGACAATGTGGATAACCCACCTCCCCACCCAATTTCGCCACCTAGTTTGACCAGTGGTTAAACTGGCTGTGATCGCTACAGGCATCTGTCCCTTCGATCCAAACATTTTCACAAAAGAAAAATTTGCTGCTGCACAAAATAACTGAAACAGCAACTGAACCAGTCCTAGTGGATAACAGCTGACTCATGTCATTATGGAAAACATTCAACCCATATGGAGTTGTCATGAGCCTTCTCTTTCAGAGAACAAAATGTGGTTCGAGTGACTAGGCACAAAAACAACGCAAACAGAAACACAAGAGGAGTATAAAATGGCGATAAAGTGGTCATGTACTGAAACCACTCTGATTAATTGCTTTGGGGTCAAAGTAGTAGTGGTTTCCGATTCACATCACCTGAAACTCGTGGGAATGTGGAGTGTCTAGCATCAAGTAGCGTACACACGTTGCCAGAGAGATTATTTTTACAGTACTGACTACATTGAAAATTCAAATCAATATCTCGACTGATTATTTTTTGTATTATTTGAGGTTTTCACAGCGGTGAGTATGAAGATTTCTGTCTTCTGGGTTGTTGCGCCGTGTAGTCTGGTCGATGTTAACCAACGTTTCAGAGATCATACTGTGTCCATCATCAGAGTATGAAGATTTCCGTCTTCTGAGTTTTTGCGCTGTGTAGTCTGGTTGATGTTTACCAACATTTCAGAGGTCATACTGCCTCCATCATCAGGGCGATGAGTGTGAAGATTTCTGTCTTCTGGGTTGTCGCGCCGTGTAGTCTGGTCGATGTTAACCAACGTTTCAGAGATCATACTGCCTCCGTCACCAGGGCGACATTCATCATGGGGTCCGTAGGGGGAGTGAAGTGACGCTACTAGATGGCTAATAGAACCTCTCCTCCCCAAATATCAACCTCAACTTCTTGTGGTGGACTGTTATCACAAACGAGGCTCTGGTGACCGAGTATCGGCGGGATAACCCTACCATCTGGTGCGGAGGAAATGCCCACTACAATACGAGTGAAGGTGGCAGTCCCACTTACAGGCTAGGGTGCATTAGGCCAACAACCTGACCATTCCGAATTTAAACATGATTTAAAATGTCTACAAGGAAGAATTTGTTGACGAATCGATGCTCACGTAAAAGGATATGAATTGGACAGTACACTGTGAGGACTTTATATCAGATGGGTTGGTGCAACTTAACAAAGAAATGGAGAGATACAGGCTGGAATTTCTCAGAGTCGGTGAAGTACGCACGTACGGAAGTGGACAGACAATAACTACAAATGGAAACTTGTTCACATATTCTGGAATGCCTAATGGCAGGAATGCGCACATTAGGGAGGTGGGGGGGGGGGGGGGGGTGGAGATCCTATTCAATAAAAGAATTAGAGATGCCTTGTCGGACTAGAACCCTGTGTCTGAGAGGATTATCACTGCCAGAATTAAAATTAGGAAGATGTCAGTTGTTCAGTGTTATGCATCATCCGAAGATGCTGAAATTGAGGAGAAAGAACAATTCTATAGTCTAGCGGATAGAACACTGACTAACCTACATAAGAGTGGTATAATCCTGACGATGGTCGATTTCAATGGCAAAGTGGGAATAATAACGAGGATGTTGAGCATAAGGGCAAGAGCGGTCTACCTAATCATAATGAAAATGGTCATATGTGTTGTGGGGAGCCTGTAACTGAAGTGAAAGCCATGATACTTGAAGCACCCCAGATAAACCCGGAGGCATTCTTTCCCCACCACGTTCCTTTGTCTGTTTACGTAATTATCCTAATCCAGTGTCCTACTGTAAACCCTGGTGTCTTTATTCTTTGGTAAAAGCCGTTAATTTATTGTTTATAATGAGATTCAGATTCCGATGTTCTTACGTTGTATCTCCTCCTATTTACATTTTCTTACAGTGCATTCTGGTTTGTTTTGTCAGAAACTGTTGTTATCATTTTATGTTCTGTTTTGCGACTATTAATACAAATATTTGTGACATCTATGGACTGATATTTTGTGTCAATGTACACGTGTAGTTTTCAGATCATTTTTAAATTTATCGAATTGTTTGTTGAAAGCACTGGGCACATTTATTTGCCGACTGATGACATTGGTTGTATCTTTTGATAAAATACAACCAGACACTTCTTGCCAGTTATATATTTGTCAAATTAGGACACGTCTTATGTTTCCTGCATATCCTCTTAGATTAAAATTACTTCTATGATTAACATCAGGTGATGAATAAAGTGTCCTCTGCATATGGGTGCAAAATTAAGGTCGAAAATAAAGTATAGCCGTCTGCCACATGCCGTGGAGGCGCTTGGGAGGAGATTAGGTGCACAGCTCCTAATTCTTGACCTCAGCACTAATGGCCGTGAGTGACCCCCTCAGTACACATTTGATAGGAGGCTGGGTGGCCCCAGAGCTGATACAGACGCAGGCTAGAAGAAATATTCTTTGCCTCTGCCAGGGATCAAACCCCGGTCATACAGTCCACAGTCAGATACCGTATTGAGTTGCCCTGGCTCATAAAGCGGAAAATAAATGTTCTGATAACCACGAAGGGATAAGTCCAGGAATCAACATTCTACTAGGATTTTTAAATGGACTTCTGACCTTCCATAACTGACTGGAGAATGGCTACATGTTCTTTGTTACAATGCTGCAGTACGCTGGCCAGCGCTCCTCCATCTGCCCGCTGTACAACAGCCACAAAATATTTCTCCAAAACACCGATCACTTCTTGCTGCACCTCCCAAGTCGCAAATACATTCCTCAGATTCTCCCCACCATCTCTGTTACATCTGTTTCTCTCCAAAGTACTCCTCCCTACAAAAACAACAGGCACGATCAACACTTTAATACCACGTAGCACGATGACTTCTTTTAAATGAACGTAAGACGCAATTCAGGTACAGACAAATCTCCTAAAAACTCCAAAAACTTTTAATTTTCAGGAGTTCTACACTCTAGTGTGGATATAAAACATCTCTAGGGCCTGTCTACGTATCTTGTGATTTTCCTACGAGGTAGGCAACCTGCATGATGAGGGGTCATGTTGCACACTGGGAACTGAGGTCCAAATGTTAGAACATACTGTTGCACGACAATTGGAACTGACAAAACTTTTGGAATATGGTTACACAACAATGCCCTATAAGATGTGGCTTCGTGGAATGAAGAATTCCTTTAAAATGTAACTGTTACTCCAAAGCATATAATACTTCAATTCTGTTCTAAAAAAACTTACATGGCAAATTCAATTACGAAAATATTTTGTTTACTTGAAGAAAACAACGTAAAAGTCAGGGGTTGTCATTGAATTAACTTTCATCAATGTTTATCGTCTTGTCCAAAACGAACTGCTCACATTCACCAGGATCATCAATTAATCCCCTCATTTCATTTCTATAAATTCTTTTGAACAGAAAATGTATCAGATCAACGGAATGCTGCATAAACCACCTGTTACTGATGCTAAAGCTCTGGCAAGCGGTCAATCTCTGCATTCCGCAAGAAATAAATTTTGTCACAGTTATCCATACAAAGAAAATACGGACATCGAGATTATCTCCTATGTCAAAGACGATATTACGCTTCCCAGCTGGAGTTGAGTGAGCATGTAACACGTTAACTTTTTCACTTCTGCGTTTCTCCGTAACTCTTTCCCACTATCAATGTCTTAATACTCCTGCAAATCAAATGTTACATCATATGAATGGAATAAAGCAAGAGGAATGACAATTAAAAAAAGCAAGATAAATGACAGCATGATAAGATAATAAAAGAAATATGATAATATATAAAACAGAAAGACGCTCTTTAACAAACCACCCAGCACAGTACAAATACCTAATTAATATTGTATAAATCTTTTTCTTTTTCTTAGCAATTGTCCTGCTTTGGCAGGGTCTGCTTTCTCCTCTTAATTAATATTGTATAAATAAATATAATATATAATAAATGCTCCAAATCTACAGAATTTCACATGAGACACTCTTCTAGGTATACTGAATACCAAACTAGAGAGTTTAGAATAAAAATGAAACAATGATATGTCCTAAATCAAGCACTTAAAGTGTCATCAAAAGTTCAAAATTATAAAAGGATAGATTACGAAATAAAAGCGTGTACGTCAGTTCGGTAAATCAAGAGAAATCGTAACTCACCTCGAAGAAACGTGAGGATGGAAAGAAAGCGGTTGAATGTCGGAGGATGGAAGTAACCGGAGTCCTCTAACAACGAGCCCATTATCTCTGTAGCTAACATTATGAATTCAGCCTGATGTTCGCTAAGCTGATCCGACAGTTTATCTACCATCAAATGGCTACACAGGCTGGTACTTAATGCTTCAGCGTGGTTACCTATAAAAATCATAATATCACGTTATTCTTGTCCTTTGGGTTTTGCGGCTAGAGCGGCTTTCAGGGGTAAGTGGCGTCAATTGTTTAAGTCTTCACACCAGAAAGCAACCTCCCCCTTCGCTAATTCAATCAAATCCAATTATCACATCATTCTTCATAAGGACTTCCTAACACCCGTAAACATTCACGGAAATTACAGTGTTTGCCAAAATGGAAACTTTCAACAACTGGTGTGGCTTATCCCCAAAAGTCAAAGGTGTACATTACAGCATGTTAATTAACCCTTTGAAGCCGAAGCTCGTCTAAATATTATTTAATAAATCGGTCCGTACTGCGAAGAAAACACAACACTTCACCATTACAAAAGACAAATGGTGGACGCTGTTTAAGGAAATAATCCATTTACACTGAGAACAATCCGAAACCCATACATACAAAACGCACAGTTATTAACTGTGTGAAGCAGGTGGTACATATAGTTACCACTGGGTCTTAAAGGGTTAACTGTTTAAAGCTTAGTGGTAATTGTCGCACCTGTTTTAACAGTAATTCTGCATAATGATTTATTTACTTCACAATTCTTATTGTAGTCAACGATCAATTCCCTAAAAACAGTGGTAATCAGTCGATCATTGCAGTGTAGACATGTTTGCTTCATGATATAGACTAAATTATTAAATATTTAAGTAAGCTTTGGCTTCAAAGGGTTAATATAACATATTACATAGGCAACAGTACATACAGAAATTGTGAAATTATTATGTTTAGGATGTAGAAGTAGCATTTGCAAATTAAGATGTGCCAACATTGATAGTGTGCGATATTTCCTCTCTTCACAAAATACAATGCAGTGTAAAAGTTAGTTTCAAAATACCACTGATTTTGTCAAAATTAAAAGAAAAAAATTTCTTCGGTTACACTATACCAGTCTGTCGCTTTACCATCTTGTTTCCCCTTGCCCCTCACATCTTCTCTTCCACTCTTACTATGATGTAGCCCAAGCTCAAAGTTACTTTGCATCCAATGTAATTACATCTAACAACAATGCACAGGCATACCTTGGAGATATCGCGGGTTCGGTTCCAGACCACCGCAATAAAGCGAGTCACACAAATTTTTTGGTGCATATAAAAGTTACGTTTACACGATACTGTAGTCTATTAAGTGTGCAATAGCATTATGTCGAAAAAAAACGCGAGAACATTCCGAGAATTACCAAAATTTGACAGAGACACGAAGTGAGCACGTGCTGTTGGAAAAATGGCTCCGATAGACTTGCTCATTGCAGCGTTGCAACAAATCTTCAATTTGTAAAACACGCAATATCTGCGAAGCGCAATAAACCGAGGTACGCCTGTATTCACAAGTTGTCACCTTTGTGACCTGACACAGTTCTTGAATAAGTCCAAAAATTACACGTGCATTGATGTCACACTGATATCTTGATTTATCAAAACACATCTACTTGCAATGCAAGAACTAAACTTACACTTCTTAACTCCCAGAATATTTCAGATATACAATGTATCATCTGTAAGAAGAAAACTATAAAGTAATCTGCCACCGAACACAGATAACAAAGAATTCTCACCATCTGTAGACAAAATTAACGTATAAATCCAATATTTACATTTGCCTCTTTCCACAAATAACAAAAGTTCTGGTAAATTCTGCATCCTGCCTGACACAGTAATTTTAAATAAACGATTAGTTCAAAAATTTCTCTTTGGTCAATCATTTTATCCAGTCAATTTGTGTTCACTACCCAAATAATTTTTCCACTGTTACAATATTTACTTATATTTGCATGTTCTAGGACTTGACGTACATCACATTTGACAGTCATCAAATCAATCTACAAATTATTACACACACATCACTAAAATAAATGTAAAAGAACAGCACTTAATTACTACGCAAAATAATAATTAAATAACTTCTGCTGAATGCCACAAATATATTTTAAACAAACAGAAATTCAGATAATAATTCTCTACTCAGACATTTCACTTTGTAGTCCGGCATAAGTTTACCAACATTTCAGAGCGATGGGTAAGCACCTCTGAAACGTCGGTGAACTTCTATCAGACTACACGGCGTAATAAGCCATATGACAGCCGTCTTCAGATCAATTAAATTCGTCTTTGAAGGATCTGCATTGAAAAAATACTGATAAATTTTACACAGCCAAAATATTTATGTAACAAAATAGAAACAAAGTGACTTGTGGACAAATCATTTTAACGATCTAACGTTATACTCACACAACGCTGCTTTCCCTTCAGGAAATGATGAAAAGCCGGACAGAATCGCAGCCCAATGACGCACAGCTTTCTCCAACTTAACATCTTTGCAGAAGTCATTATCCTTCCTATATTCGTGATGCAGTTGCTTCAGAGTCTCCAACAGAGCCAACACAACATCTAAAAAATACAGTATGCAGTCCATATCTGTTTCAGACGTTTAACATCCTCCACATCAACCACGCACATAACACGTGTAGTGAGTTTATGATACTTATAACTTCTCACTCTATCTAATGAAACTTCTTAAACTGCAAGTTTGACGTTCACTACATACCAAATCAGATAAAGTAAATACTACCTCAGATCAATGCATCAGACCAAGCACACTAACAATTCCAATTAACATCAGAAGTTAATGTCTGCATGTTTCATTGCAATGAACTAATAGTATAAAAAACCTCAGGATATCCAACCTCAGAAAGAAGGTCTGAACCCATAACCTCACAAATAAAAATTACACGCATCACTTTAGCGCCAAAAATCACTTTAAAATTTTCATATAAAAATTTGGACAATAAGTTATTTTAAGTTTTGTTCACACGTATGGTCAATATGACCTTCCTGGTCTCTGTCCACCTAGGGAAGGAAGTAGAATTCATTCTTGAGATGAGACCTCACATTGAGCAGATTCTGTACTTCCCAATGAAAGAGTGATCATACGAATGATTGGTAGCGAAGGAGCCTACAGTTTATCATGATGGGAGCCGATATTCTTCACTTCCCAAACTAGAACACCTCTATCTGTGAGCATAAAAATCCACACACAACTCTGCCTGGACTTTGAACTTGTAACAATCTAATAAACCAATTTCAAGGTCACAATGGAAAATACATCTCCATTCCAAATAAATATAAATGTACGATGTTGTACATGAAGATCCACTCAAGTCCAAAATCTCATCTATTTTATGTAATATTTTATTGTCATTACTTAAATGATAGAGTATGGGAAGACCTTATACGAAATCTTCTCCGGCGATCAGTCATATCAAATGGCTAACGACGAAACCCACATTGCGGGGACCATTTCTGTCCCCATCATCAGGGTTCTCATGGGGACACAGATGGTCCCTGAAACATGGGTTTCATCTTTTAACCATCTGACGCAGCTAATCGCCTGGAAAGATTTTGTTGAGTTACGTCACCATGATAGCTTCAAATCATAGACCCTACATGAATTCTTACAGGCAAGCTTGCCATTGTCACAATTTATAAAAATCAAGACTATACAATGGGCAGGTCACCTGATTCGGATGGACGACATCCGAATTCCAAAGATGGTATTCAAAGGAAGTGTTGGAGGAAGACCAGTTGGAAGACCCAGGAACAGATGGTAGGATGCAGTTCAAACGGATGCCACACTGCTCCTGAGGATTAGAAATTGGAAGAAGGCAGCGGAGGATAGGACCGAATGGAAGAGGAGAATTGAGGAGGCCATGGACCGAATACGGACCGGAGAGCCATAGAAGAAGAAGAAGAAGCTTAAGGTGTGCTAGCACAATAAGTAAATGTTATAAACTGACGTCACACGGATCAGTAATAACCTCTGTATACCACATGTAGATGATCTCTAACTGAAACATGCGGTGGAAAGTGATAAATAAGACACGGCAATAAATAAGCTGTGTAGATGGATGATATTCAATTTTAGTTATAACATATCTACAGCAAGCAACATCAAAATATACTACCGGTAACATGACCGCCACAAGCTGGATGGGCACGACACAGACTTTTACAAGATGTCATTACATTTCCATCAAGACTTTAGTGTCTCTTAGTTGAGAAATATTTCTACCACAGTGTACAACTCCAATTTTCATAACATATGGTAATATACCTGGACTGGCAATATGTCTTCCGAGATAGCCATCACTAATCGGCACATGACATAATGTGTCCAGCAAGGCCAGTGTACTACATATCAGCTCCCCTGTAACAGAGTGAACATTATAATTAATCTGACATATCAGATCCTAATGGCAGATATGCTATGGGATACTGGGAACGACCCGTTCTTCAAGTGCCTGAGCACTGCGGGTCCCAACTTTTTCATTGGCTTGACCTATAGACATTCGGTAGGACTCCTCGGACGAGGGATCAGCCCGTCGCGAGGCCTCTACCTGTACACAGGACAGCACAACACAGAAAAATGCGGACAGACATCCCTGGCTTGAATGGGATTCGAACCCACGGTCCCAGTGACCAAGCGGCACAAGGCCCGCGCCTCAGAGCGCACAGCCACTGTGGACCCCCACCCAGATGATGACTATGAACAATATAATTAAAGTCTCCATAATAAAATTTTTAAAAGCAATCAACAACTGCAGAATTTTTACAACCATCTGCAGTCATCCAAGTCAGACATTTTAAGTCTATACATTACTACCAGAAGTATACTGATGAAGTCTGAAGGTTTCTGATGATGCTGTGTTATAATCTGCAAAATTTCTTTTTGGACTAGCACATCATCTAAATAACATATAGAAATAAAAATACATCCCAGAAACTGGATTTTCCTCAATAAAATCTTCTTGGGCAATCAACCGCATCAGCGAGGCTCATTCGGTTTGACTTTATGCCAAAATATAGATAAGTTACCACAGGTATATATGAAATCTATGACCATTATTCATTATTTGTATGATGAGCTGTTTTTCAGGAAAGTTCAATCTGAACTTGGAGCAGTTATACCTGGCCAATATGGGATTTACAAAACTAAATTTCATAAATAGCCATTCAATAAATTTTGTGATTAAAAATATTTACAAAAACGCATAAAAAGTTACCATTTGTAGAACTTCCAAGGATAAAGATGATACTTGGAAACCACTTATTTACATCTGATAATTCTTGCAACCATACTGAGTCTACTTCAGCCTTTTCCTTATTAACATCCACTTTTATTTGCAACTGTTCATCTTTACTCTTGTAACTCGCATCTTTAATCTCACAGTCAACTTGATCCGCCTCCAGTACAAGAGACTCCACAGTCTCTTTGTGACTTGACTCATGCAACGTGCACCTGTTTGCTCCTGATAGATCAAGATCCATAGCACAATTCTGTAGATCCAAAATTTCACCTGAAGGACGATGTACCGATTTTTCTTCACGAAGATTACCTGCACGTTTCACCTCTTGTACATCTGCTACGCGTGCTTCTTCATCTACTGTAACCTTAAATGAAGAATTAATGTCTAATTCGGAACATTTGGTAACAGCTTCATGTATTGAAGGGTTTTTGGAATTGTTTTCTCGCAACACTGATTTTTCTACTGACGGCCCAGAGGAAACGGTATTTTCTTCTGTATTCCTAAGATCCCAAAAACATGCCTGAAGCAATCTCATGAGTTGCAGAAGAGTCGGGACATCTGGCATAGAAAGTAATTCCAGCAGCATACGAATTATGTCAACCTTTCTTGCAATCTCCTTACGAACCCTTGGAACACAAGTCAGGTTTCCTATAATCCCGACCAAGATCTCCTGCAAAAGACACAGAAACAAGTTATGGAATGAAGACGGCTGTCTTCTGCAATAACACGCCATGTAGTCTGGTAGACACTGATATTTCAGAGGAGCTTAATGCTTTCGTCACCAGGGTGATGAATAAGTGCAATGCAGAGAAGTATATAAGGGAAAAAGGCAGAGCGCTGGTCAGATCAAACTGGAGAGTGGGAAGAACTGGAGTGAGGGTAGGCAGGGGAAGAGACCCCAAAAGGGAGAAGAGGGACCCCAGCGAGTCCACAGAGTGGAGAAATAGTGAGATACAGAGTGGCCCAAAATGTAGCCACCAAGTTTAAACTCAATTTTCTATTCAACAAGTGATTATAATTTCAAGAAAATTTGCTGACACATTGTGGTACTCATGCAATTTATCATTTGCTTCGTTCAATTTTGCACATAGCAAAAAATGGCAGCCTATAGCACTGAGCAGCAAGTATTCGTCATCAAAGAGTATGTTCGATCACCTGAAAGCCCAGAAAATCTCAGAAGAGCGTTCCAAGTAAAGTTTGACTAGACAGGCACACAATTTTTAACCTTCTTAAGAAATTTCACAAGGCAGAATCAGTCTTGGACATTTACTCTCAAAGCAGCGGGCCTTCAACGGTAAGGACTGAAACCAAAATTCATATCAAACACATCTTAATATAAATGGTTTGAGATGCTGAATTTACAGGTATCTGAATGATGTTTTCATGCCTCATCAATCAGGTGAAATAAAGCACCAAAATTTGTAGGAACATTTTTGGGCCAGCCCGTACATAGAAAAAGAGAAAAATTAAAATATTTAGAATAAAGACAGAAGAAAATCAATTAATAATAAATAAAAAGAACAAAATCAGGAAAGGAAAATAAAACAGAATGTATACATATCAACTCTATAAAGCCCAGTAAGTCGCACGTGTTTTAGCAATAAGTAAGTTTGCATCTTTTATTTCATGATACATGACTCTCAGTGAAAAAAGGGATTATTTCGTTAAAGAGCATTAACAAAGTAATCTTTGCAACGGTGAAAAGTGGTGTTTACTTTGTGGCGCAGACGGAATTATTAAATCTTATTTAGACAAGCTTCAGCTTGGTTATCATACATTCAATGGATCCACAAGTAGTCAAAACGATAAAGACAATATTAGAATAAAATACAAAACATTCAGAGAAATACTATGAAACACACAAATACAGATCAAACATTTTAAAGACTTCACTTAAAATAAAGTTTTCACAAAGTATACACATATTATGCTAAATCCAAACATAAACAGCAGATAAAGACAAAAAAATCGTTGCAAAGATTATGACACGATAGTTCCTATTCGTTGCATCAACAACATGAATAACTGATTACATCTGCAAATGTTCATGGTTAAAGAAAAATAACGTACAAATAACAAGTATTAAAGAACAAAAGCCAACTTTGTAAGGGACTGTAAAAAACAGCCCTTATAAGGGCCGCCAGGGACAAATACAAAGAAATACAGATGAAATGAAGAATAAAATAATAAATGGGAAATATTTAAGGGCAAATAAATTAAGTTTAGTTTTATTTTAGTTTTATTATGGTTATGTGTTGATAAGCTAATGACAAACAGTAAAGAGGAAACCAAATCCTTTTCGGCAGAATATGGTCAAATGAATCCACTTAATCAGTTAGCGTGCTCACCACTGGACCCAAGGTTTGTGGGTTCAAACCTGGCCGAGGTCAATGGATTTTTAAGGGTGATAAAATCAGTATCACAACTTCCTTCGGAGGAGAAGTAAAGCCGGCGGTCCCATGTCGGCATGTAAAAGAACCTTACGAGCATGATACGAGATGTTTCATAAGCAAAATTCAGCGGCCATTTCTCACCCAAGTCTCTCCTGATTCACTACTAGATGGCTCTAGCAGATAAATCAGGATTGGGTAGAAATTATGCAGAGGCAGTGGGTTGGCCACTCAGTACTCAAAATGAACACTTCAAAGACAAAGAAACCTCCCACATGGGAGGAGGCTAAGGCTCGACTTCGTGCTGTTGCGCCACAGAAAGAAAAAGAATGCCACTTAATGCACAAGGACTGAGAGTAACTAATGACAGATCAATCATACCTACAAGGCAAATTGTACAGTGTGATCTGACATAATTAAAATACTCCATACTTACCATAAGTCTAGGTATGTTAGTGTGATGTATGATCCTAGATGTCAGGTCTAGAAAGTTGTGTTGCATCAACAATTCTACCACATCTGGCTCAATTGTCATATCCCAAAGTAAACACAGCTCAGTTTCCATATCTTCTGACCAATCTTCTGAAGAAAACTACAAATAAAAATTCATGGAAATTAGAATAGCAACATCATTTACTTCATAATACAGCAAAACCCTTCATTTACACTGTTCTGGGGCCCAATGAAAAATGCTGTAAACTGTGATAAAATATATACAGCAGGAAATGCAAAAACTTACAATTCACCTAAACCCTTAGTCAGAACGCATGGAAAATGATGCATGTAAATATATGAAATTTATGTAAGATTTGAGGTTTTCACAGCGGTGAGTCTGAATATTGCTGTCTTCTGGGTCGTTGTGCCATGTAGTCTGGTAGAAATTTACCAACGTTTCATAGGTCGATCATTAACATCTACCAGACTACATGGTGCAACAATCCAGAAGACAGCCACCTTCAGACTCTCCGCTACGAAAACCTCAAATCCTACATTAATGAAGGTATTTACTCAAATTTTATAACTGTATTCTTAAAGCACTAGACTCATAACTGTATCTGAAAGCAGCTGTTTCTGTATCATCAGCTTTTCAAGAAAAATTCCGATCCATGGAGCTAGTTTGTTAGTTAGATTGCATGAAATTCTTCCATTACTTTCTGTTATGGTCCAGGCTTCTCACTCATCCAAATGAAAATTTGATTAATCATCCTTCTTCTGTTCTTTAAATGTTGGCTTCAATTTTCCACTACACTAAAAGTGTTCACAGTGCTGCATTTAATTACGACCCCAGAGCTTTGCCTTTAGACTGACAACCTCTCTCTTCCTCTTATTATGTAAACTGCTTTGACACGTCCCACTAATCGTTCCTAAAAATCACTAAGCTGAAAATAATGAAGTCGTATTTTTGTTTCACTATTCCATATAAAACTGCACTACACTGTAATCAAGATAAGTTCCAAAAGTTCAATTTACATATGTTGAAGGCTATGGATGAAATTATTTTTTTCAACCATTCAGAATGATGACAGAATCTGCAATCAGATGAACATTCTTAACATTTTATCATGTAACATCTCTTAGTATATTAATTTATTCCTCTCTACATGAGCCGGCATAGCTCAGTTAGTGTAGTAACTGACTACAGACTGGATGTCTGGGGTTCGATCACCGATGAGGACATAAGATTTTTCCTCCGTCCTCCGCATCCAGACCGGCTCTGAGGCCCACCAGCCAGGGGTAAAGAGCAGCTGGGGCATGACGCTGACCTCGCACCCCCATCTACTGTCGAGGTTAAGAACAATTAGGAGATATACCACCTCTGCCCCCAAGTGCCTACATGGTGCATAGTGTGACAGGGTTTTTTTATTCCTCTCCACAAAGCCCTCATGTTTTTATCTTGACTGCACGCTTCATGTTCAACAGACTTGTTAATTGTTTCAGTACTTGTGGGTTATCGGGACACATCGCTTTAAAATTAGGTTAGGTTAGGTTAATGTGTGTGGATAAATGACATATACTTGAAAGTTATTATATTTTATTTCAATTAATGACAAATTATTATATTTTATTTGGATATGCATGAGATGTTAATTGTTGTTACAACCTGTCGCCGGAGGCCAAAATTCGCTTATAGATTTTACAATCGTTTAAAAAAAATCACCATTATCATTTGTACGCCGCCACATGAACAACCAAGTATACGGGTATACTGATACGCATGCGCAGTTTTCCGTCCAATCCAAGTCCAGATATTCGACTATCCCGTTTTGTGTCCCGATAACCAACAAGTACCATTGTTTCTTACCTTAGTAAGTTTCATCAGAATCTTGATGACCCAACATTCACTATACAGAGTGTTACCAATAGCATCTCCCCTCATTCTATTGGCATCATCTGCCATGTCAACAGGAAGAGACGGGTTGCATTGCCTAGCTTCTTCAGGCAGTGCAGAAGAATCAGCTGTTTTTTCATTATTCCTGTGCAAAAATTAAAAACCAATTCATACATACGATAAGGAAATAAATGCTTGTCAGATGTACCCTGTAACATTTCACTCTCACATAAAAGTGGAAAAAACAAGTCGGTCACAAAAATCAAACCATACAAAATCGTTGCGTTTTAGCGTTAGGAAAGTCTTAAGCAGGAAGATGGCTGTCTTCTGGGTTGTAACACAATCTTGACCTGATAATGGTGGCAGCAAGGACCTCTGAAAACATTGATAAACTTCAACCAGACTACATTAAATTAAATTTCTTCATGAAAACCTCAAAGCCACAAACAGGATTAATAATTCAAACCTACGCAGTATGTTCCTGTAACCAGAAACCAAAACTTCTATTAGAAAACTGACTGTAATATTTTAATTTTTATTAAACTGCAATCCCATGTCTGGGGGACCACCACAGTGGCATAGATTTTCCCCTTCACTGCAACATCAGGACCGTCCATCTCAACAGAGAGGAGTGGAAATGCATATAACAACCATTCAATTCCATTACCACTTACTTTAATGTGTGCACATATCCATCCACTCATTCATATACCTTCATGGTGCTATGCTTAATTACACACAAAAACAGCTTAACCTTATTTATCTACAAAGTTCCTGGTTATGTAATATCCTAAACTAATCAGTTCTGAAAGGTTCAGATAATGGTATATGACAATTACTATTATTTTATTTCTGGAATTTCTCTGGTATATTGAAATAAAATATGTTTCCAAAACAATATGGTCCTTTTAGAATATCAAACAATGGCCAAAGTCTAGAAATTCAGTAATCATAAGCAGTCCATTTAGTTCATTCTTCTTAAGTTCAAATATTTTCTTCGAAAACTATGTTCTGATTTGTAATTTATTTATCATTTATGAATTATAATTTATACTAATATCTCAGAGAAGCGCATATAACCTACAAACTCCATTTCCATTCGAGCCAACTAGACATGACTTTCTTCTTTGAATGTCTGGCAAATGTCCTACATTATTTACATTGTTTGGTTTGGACTTCGCCAGTTGTTTTTATTTTAAAAAAATCACTACGATTTGGAGGATGGACTTTGCCTTTAGTTAAAGAAGGAGAATTGCCTTAATGATGGCTAACCTCTGTTTGGAGATTGCACCTTAAGAAAGAAGGGGAAAGATATCATTTCTGTTTGATCCAATAAAGTGAGATATTTCCAATCTGTGGGCAGATGACAGCTAGCATGCTCTGCTTCTAGCATAAATAAGTATCAGAAACATAACTTAAAACCAAAGAAACTAGGAATGGCATTTTTTGCTGTTGTCCTCAAAACATTTATCTTCTGTTACAATGGGAAGTATCTCCTCTATCTGTTATTAACATGCAGAAGGAACAAACTAACATGTGAACTCTAAAATAACAGATATCACTTATTTATACTAGAGGCTGAGAATTTTAGTTGTCATCTGTTTTCTCTTGCCCATGTCACATGCGTGAGTACTAAGTACCACAGAAAACTGTCCCAATGATGAAAGTAAATGTTCTTCTCCTCCCACCAGATATACCATTTCTTCCAGGTGATTCACATGTTGTAACTGGTCATGCTAATTTCTGATGTGATGGTCATAACTTAACTATAAACAATATAAAAGGATGCATTATCTGAAGCTTTCACAGCGACTAAGTATAACAAATTCTTCTCAGGCTACCAGCCTGAGGACGAGGATGAAGATGGTTCTCGAAACACTGGTGTTTTCTTCATTACGCCACCTTACACAGCTGATAGCTGAAGAATTTATTAAATATAAAAAGAATTTCATTTTTTTTTGCACTCTGCTGTTGTCTGTACGGCAAATGGCAACATTGAACTGTAACTGACATTTGTTCCAGATTAGTGTTGTCATGTCGCATACAGAGAAAACAAGTCTCTTCTTATTACAGACTTGTTTAAATGATCTGCTCAGGCTAGTAGCCAAACCCAAAATGATTAATATCACAGCCGAGTATGTACTGGTAAAATAATCCCATCCCCAAGTTCCTTTATTAGCTACAAATAGTTCTGTATAATCTTTTAGCTTATTTGTGGTTCTATATGTGCACTACCTGTTACCTCCCTCAACTGATCCTACATTTGATAGTCTTTTAAAATTTTCAATTCCTTTTTGAATGCTCTTCTCACTGATTTCCTTCAATGGATTCAATTAAATGGAAGAGAACTAAAGTGTAGAATTATTTTACTCCAGCTGATGCTGACATACATTTACAGTTCACATTCTTTCCAGTGTTTTGCTTTCAATGGTTAGACCCATTTTGTTTTACTTAACACTGATTGTTATTTGATAAATTGTTGTAAATACTTTGTGCTATGAAAGTATGTAAAAAAAAGAAACTATTTATTTTAGGGTCACCTTTGGACAAATATTCAAAAACAAATGTTATTTTCTTGCAACTGGAACTGTTACTGTTGCCGTAAGAGTTGACAACTCCTCGTCTACAACTCATTAACCTCCACAGTAATCTTTTTACATTGTTTCAGTTATTAAAGCAATGGGTAAAACAGAAATCAAGGAAGTTCCCGAGATAACAGCGCATTCGAGAATCAAGAATGTAATGTCCAAACTTGCAAATGTATAGAGATGGTAGGGAAGGCACTACGGGAGGACGAAAGTCTTGTTAAGTTCTGCACCATAATCGCTGTTGGAACTCTAAACTAGATCAGCAAACACTGACTGAAAAAATCGAAATAAATTTGCCAACTCCTTTCTTGATTCACGGTTAAATTACATCTACACTTAACAATCTTATTCCAATGTCTATTTCAATTTAATTTTACTCGATGTAAGCCTGTTTCCCCGGATGAAAATACCACCTCCAACTTCGTCCCAACCAGAAGACAACCATCTGAACACACATCGCCATGAAAGCCTCAAATTATATGCCAATGTCACTTCTTAAGGTGTGTGACTTACAGCCAAATATATGATTCCATTTAAGCGTTCCAAATTCTTAACCTGTTTCACTTCAAATGATGGCTGCATTTCATTGGTAACCCTATATTATAAAACTAAGTTGGTCACATTGTTTACTACTGAGCAGAATAGCCAATAGTGCCTTTGAAAAAGTGCAGTTTTCGCGTGAATGGCATACATTATGAATTAACGTCGTCAATAAATAATTAATCGACCATTCCCAAGTAAAATTTTTAGTTTCATAAATACTCCTATGCATATTATGTGAACTCTTATAAACATATGCACGCATTTTATTAATATTGGCCTTATTTTAGTGTGTGTAGCACAGAATAGAGACTTATACTAAGTATGACAAAATTTATCTAAAATTCTCCGTGTTCGCAATAATAAACGACGGTAATGAGAATATGAATCCGAGAACTATTGGCAGCATATTACATTTCTTAAATAGTTCTCAACAAGATAAACTTTTCTAACATCTGCCAATGTTCCAAGAATCTCCTTTAGGATGTTAAATTCTCTTTTATTTTCTACTAAATTCCCTTGAAATAACCACATACGACATGACCAGTGTAAACTAATTTCAAAGTATAGATTTTCAGGAGTGATGTGACTATTCTTACGGCAAAGCAGAAAGAACTTAGTTTGAGGATAATATATAATCGAAGTTTTAAAGTTGAAATTTCGTTGTCCCTGTCCTTCAAACTGTTTTATTATCAAAACTTAGCATATATTTAAATTAATACATGTTTTAGAAGATGGCTGCCTTCTCGGTAGTAGCGGCCTGATATCATTCTGGAGGAATATTTATTAGTACCTCATAGTGATCACTCATGTTAAGTGCACACACTGGTCAAATAAGTTCAAACAAGTGTACGTATTTCACTGCAGTGGATATATGTAAACTCTAAAATATTTTTTTATGCAGTGAATACAAAACATTAAGATGTGTTAAAGCCTGGAGATTTTGCATTTCTGCTCTAATATGACAAAGAATCCAGATACACAAAATCCAGTTTATCAATGTTCCAACCATAACCTGTATAAGTCATATCCCTTCTACCAATCAGCCATTAATCAACTAACTTCCCAACACATTTTGCCAATTACAGCGTTACACAGAACATATAAAATTCAGTTTTTTAGCTACTACTAAGAAAAATGTTATTTGGGATAGAAAATCATTTATGAAAAGTATTTTTACATGGCAAATCTTAATACGAGTGGGGAAAATAACAGAATTATTACAATTTCAATATCCGAGACCTGTCTCTCATATATGACATATTGACAGCATCAAAAACTGATACTACTTCTGAATCCCAATTCTGTATAATACAGCACTTCACGTCACAAGGTATGACAAGGTTTTTAAGTATCTTCTCATTATGATTATCATGCTGTAATAATTATAATTTTAATGATAGAACATAACCCCTTCTCGAAGGTATCACCACCTTGTCGAAGGCAATCTGCCGGGTGAGGAGGCTTGCGTGCTCAAATGACCCTTAGGGCTATGCCGGCCTGAGCTTCGGCTCATGGTAGGGTCACCCAAGCCGGACAGGTCTAAGGAGATGCGCTAGACAAAGATAGATACCCTGGTCCTCCAGGTTGGGGGTTGGGTGTAGGGCTAACAACCTTTCACCTTTAAAAAAAATATGTGTTACGAAAAAATCAACCAAGCCTCGGATCAGGACGGACTCTTTGGCACGACCACGGCAATTGAAAAAGGACATGAGATTTGGTACTTGGAACATTAGGAGCCTCTATAGGGCTGGGGCACTGAAATCAGTGTGTAGGGAATTAGGGAATTATAAGTTAGACTTAGTGGCAGTGCAGGAAGTGCGATGGGAGGGGGAGGGCACGATCCCAGTGGACAATTTTACATTTTTCTATGGAAAGGGGAATGACAATCATCAGCTAGGGACGGGTTTTTTGTTCATAGCAGAATTAGGGCAGCAGTTAAGAGAGTAGAATTTGTTAGTGACAGGTTGTCTTACGTAATTTTGAAAGGACGTTGGTGCGACATCATTGTCCTTAATGTTCATGCCCCAACTGAAGACAAAAGCGATGATATCAAGGATAGCTTTTATGAAGAATTGGAATCAGTATTTGATACATTTGGCAAGTATCACATGAAAATTCTGCTAGGAGATTTCAATGCAAAAATTGGGAGGGAGGATATCTTCAAACCCACAATAGGCAGCGAGAGTCTCCATGCACTTAGTAATGATAACGGTGTTAGAGCAGTAACCTTTGCTACGTCAAAAGATTTAATTGTAAAAAGTACAAAATTTCCACACCGTGATGTTCATAAATACACTTGGACTTCCCCAGATGGCAGAACACACAATCAAATAGATCATGTTTTAGTAGATAAGAGAAGGCAGACAAATGTAATTGATGTGAGATCATTCAGAGGAGCAGATTGCGACACTGATCATTATCTGGTGGTAGCAAAAGTGAGGGAGCGGCTTTCAGTAAGTAGACGAACTAAACAAAATTTTGACACAGAAAGATTTGATTTGAAAAAATTAAGTGAGGGAGAGGCAAAGGAACAATATCAAGTTGAAATTTCGAATAGGTTTCAAATTTTAGAGACAAATGAGGATAATGAAAGTGTGGACATCAACAGGGAGTGGGAAAATGTCAGAAACTGCATCAAAATTTCAGCAAAAGAGAAACTAGGATACTACAGGAGAAAGCAAAATAAACCGTGGTTTGATGAAGAATGTTCCAAATTAATAGATCGAAGGAAGCAAACAAAATTTCAATGGTTGCAGAACCCAAACAAAACAAATGCGGATAATCTATGTAACGTGAGACGTGAGGCTAGTAGAACCTTTGGGAATAAGAAAAGGGAATACCTGAAGTGCAAAATTGCTGAACTTGAGACAAATAATAAGGAAAAAAACATCAGAGACCTGTACAGAGGCATTAATAACTTTAAGAAAGGATATCAACCCCAGACCAATTTGGTAAAGGATGATAGTGGCAATTTGCTTGCAGATCCAATAAAAATTGTGAATAGGTGGAAAAATTTCTTTAGCGAGCTCTTAAATGTTCATGATACTGGTGATATTAGACAGATTAAAATGCATACAGCTGAACTGTTGGTGCCAGAACCTAGTTTAGATGAAGTTGAACTAGCCATTGGGAAGTTGAAAAGTTGTAAATCTCCAGGAATTGATCAGATTCCGGCCGAATTAATTAAAGCAGGTGGCAAAGGGTTGCATATGAGGATCCATAAGCTTATTCAGTTAATTTGGGATAAGGAAGAGATGCCACAACAATGGAAGGAATCCATAATTATTCCTATTCATAAGAAGGGGGACAAGACTGAGTGTGGTAATTACCGAGGAATATCGCTGCTATCAACCACATACAAAATTCTATCCAACATTCTTTTGGCAAGATTAACCCCATATGCGAATGAAATTATTGGGGATCATCAGTGTGGGTTCAGACGAAACAGATCAACGATTGATCAGATCTTTTGCATTCGTCAGATACTAGAGAAAAAATGGGAGTTCGGTGGGACCGTACATCAGTTATTTATAGATTTCAAAAAAGCCTATGACTCTGTGAAGAGAGAAGTGCTATATAATATTCTTATTGAATTTGGTATACCAAAGAAGCTAGTGGGTCTAATAAAAATGTGCTTAAATGAAACCTGTAGCAAAATTCGAGTAGGTAAATATGTATCTGAGACATTCCTCATCAAGAACGGTCTAAAACAAGGAGATGCTTTGTCTCCCTTGCTCTTTAACTTTGCGCTAGAATACGCCATCAGGAAGGTCCAAGGAAGGCAGGAGGGTTTGCAATTGAATGGGACACATCAGCTATTGGCATATGCTGATGATGTTAATTTATTGGGGGACGATATAAATACAATAAAGAGGAACGCAGAAGTTTTACTAGAGGCTGGTAGACAAGTGGGGCTGGAAGTAAATTCAGAAAAAACTAAGTACATGTTAGTATCTCGTCATCAGAAGACAGGCGGGCAAAATTATCTTAGGGTGGCTAACAAATCCTTTGAAAGGGTTACAAAGTTCAAATATTTGGGAACAGCAATAACAAATCAAAATGATACTTGTGAGGAAGTTAGGAGGAGACTAAATTCCGGAAATGCTTGCTACTTCTCAGTCCAAAATATTTTGTCTTCCCGTCTGATTTCTAAGAACCTGAAAATTAAAGTATACAAAACAATAATCTTGCCTGTTGTTTTGTATGGGTGCGAAACATGGTCTCTCACTCAGAGGGAGGAACACAAATTGCAGGTGTTTGAGAATCGGGTGTTGAGGAGGATATTTGGGCCTAAGAGGGAAGACGATGGGGCGTGGAGAAAACTGCACAATGACGAGCTTAAAAATCTGTACTCCTCCCCCAGTATTGTGAGGGTGATTAAGTCGAGAAGAGTGAGATGGGCGGGACATGTAGCGCGCATGGATGGGACAAGAGGTGTGCACCGGGTATTGGTTGGGAAGCCTGAAGGGAAGAGACCGCTGGGGAGACCTAGATGTAGATGGGAGGATAATCTCAGGCGGGATCTATGGGAGATAGGAGTTGAAGGAAACTGGATTTTGTTGGCCCAGGACAGGGTCCGGTGGAGGGCTTTGGTTAATTCGGTGATGAACCTTCGGGTTCGGTAAGCCATCTAGTTAGTTAGTTAGTTAGATAGAACATAACCAGTACAGATACCCTAATCATTAAAAAACTCATATCAGCAGGGAAGGCCACAGAACAGAAAAATATACTTCACTGGGAAAAAATTAGCATTTATTGAATCATAAAAAATACAATATGAAAAAAACATGATTATTGTTGTTTAAACTTCAGGTAAAATGCAGCATAATACATAGATTACTAGTCAATAAAGGCATCTATGATATCAAAGATTTACTTATAGTGATATTTGCCCTAAATAAAGGTTAAATGGTGACTCCTGTGAAATTTTGGTCGAAACGTATTAAAACTAACATTTCTAACATGATGCACAGCATCATGAATTAAAATTCCAATAAATATATATATATATATATATATATATAGTTCCCTGGGAGATTATGTACAATTTGTTATAAAAGTGTGTAGTTTTTTATATTCAACAATAAGATATTGCGTTTTTTGTATATTACATATTTCTTCAAAAAAATTACAAATAATATTTTTTAAATAGGACATCACAATTTCAGCACCACCACAATGTTATCAGATTACTGCTTCCAATCTTCTAATTTAGAAATTAGTGATTTCATTTAAATACTGATGTCCCCCTTTAAATGTTTTGTAAGCAGAACTCGACAAACATGTTCAATGAGGGGTACGTTGTTCCAACATTCTACAAACAGAATTTCATAGAACAAACTGCAAATGATATATATCTATTTGGCTTGTGTAGAAAGCCAACATTTTCTAAAACCTATTGATACATGTTTACAACAAGAAAAACTGCTACAAAATTCAGGTTCCCAGGTGGCGAGTATGACGACGACAGTCTTCTGGGATTTTGCGCCATGACATCTTGGGGAACATGACTGACGTTTCGGAGGCGCTTACTACCTCCATCAGGATGACAAAACAATTTGTATGACGCTTACACAGTGCAGTGAAGACCATCACCTTTCCACCTCAAAATAGTCTCTGCTACATATGCACAAAATTCAAACATGAAACAAAAATATCATTATAGTAATCAACAACGTGACCTGTAATAGTTAGAGCAGAAGGTCTGCAATTTTAAAATGTTGTCATGGCAAATATTCCTATCTTTTGACCAATACATCACACAGTTTTTCATAAAACTGTCTGAATCGAGTATGGCACGGAGTAGCCGCGTGCATTTCTTTCTGAGCACTAATTGCGAGAGATGAGCTTCATGCTCTGGCAGCTTTACATAATACACATAAATCTCAGATGTAGTAATGAAAATAAAAATAATATAGTATATAATACGATCGGGTTAAAATCCGGATCATATGCGCAGAGTTTGAAACTCCACTGACTGAAGTGTTTTGGCATCTTTCATTGTAAAATATTTAAATGGTGGAAAGCCATGAAACGTGCACCAGTGTTTGAATGTTCAAATAAACTTCTAGTGGTGTCTTCTGCAAATCATGACATACATGATCAAAAACATCATAAATCTATACTATGGATTAAAGCCAAAACTATGATTTAATATTCGCCACGTAATTTTTAAAATGGTTTCCTGTAAAACTGCTTTTTCCCAATATTAGCTTACGGCTTTCCACTACACATTTCTGAATACAAAATTAAAGTCTTCACTTCAGTGAAATTTCACTGCACTGAAAGTATGTTAATAAATCATATGACATACTGAAGTTTATACTTTATTCAATTCATATATTTAAGTGTTTGCCAACAGCAAGAAGCCAATAACAGTCAAACACTGATAATGTATACAATAATAATGAAAAATATCACAAAAACAGATTAACTAAACTTATATATGTACAGTATTAAATATAACAGCCAAATACAGGCGAGCCCAAAATTTAAACAATATTGTACCAAAAGAAAAATAAATGAAATATGAATAAAAACAAATAATCCATCTAGGGAACACTAATATAAATGTAAAACGTTTCTTTAAGTGCTTCTGCAGTGTGCGGATAAATTGTGAACGTTATGTAAATTTAACAGTTAGACCCTTTTTCCAAGAAATGACCGATGAATAAAAGACTTACGGTTTCTTCATGCAAGACAATGCTACAGCTCACACAGCTGATTGGTCGATGTTAGCATTAAGAGAAGTGCTTGGTGAACAAGTTATCGATCAGTAGCCTCCGCGTTCCCCAGACTTTTACCTGTGTGTGATTTTTACCTGTGGGGCATGCTGAAGAACAAAGTTTATGTAAACAATCCGCACACTGCAGAAGCACTTAAAGAAAATATTCGGCAATTTCCCAAGAAGAGCTTCGTCGAGTATTTCCAAACATGTTAATGAGATGTGAAGTTGCCTGCAAGCACAAGTAAGTCACTTTGAACATATTTTGTGATTTAAGGTAAGAACAATTAATGTAATAACATGTATTCATAGTTACTGTTAGCTGTTACTAGCGGCACTGAAACTGATTCGCCGGTCACCCACCGGAAGAATGGGCACTACTCCCGCCCGCATCAACGGAGCGCCGGCCGACCATGCAATGCAAGCATGACTGCAGCCTCATAAATTGTAGACCCAGTAATAGCTCTTGGAAAAATGAGGCGTGAGGATATGGATTGGATTCATCGGGCTCAGGAATAGGACCTATGACTCAATAAAGAACAGGGAATTTCTTTGATTAGCCAAGCATTCTGTCAGCTTCTCAAGAATGAATCTGCTCCATGGAGCTAGAATTTTATAAGAAAACAATGTATTGTACACAAGCATCCTCTTGCACTAGTTTATGAATGATTGCTTTTTTTTTTTACATGCAACAAAGTACCATTCAATAACACAAGAATATATTTAGTAAATTATAAACGCTTTGATCGAGACAGGAATGAACCTTCACGTGTCTCAAAAAGCTAGGAATTTCAGGACCAACTGAACACACTATTTATTACCTTCTCAAGAAAGAGATGATTAAATAGCAAGTAAATAACTGGTTTGTGTCTTACGATGATTGGAGAATGGCACGCAACCTATAGCATTGCCCACCGATTGGAAGTTGGCGAGGCAGCTGTGGTGGGGAATAGTGGCCTGGAGAATTCTGTGTAACATCAACTTTCGCTTACATTCTACAACACAGACGCTCATTTCATCATAACAACGCTTACTCACAGTTGTTTTGGCACGTGTAGTGGTGGTGGCTGAAACGTGATTGAATCTACCTAACCATCTATCAATCTGTGAAAAGTAAAGTAGTCTCTTTGATTACCACATGCAAAAGATTTTCAATTTGACACTCTTCCAATTAAGCCCCTTGAATACATAACACACAATCTTACTTCACGAATCAGCGGTATAAAGAAACCCGTGTACTTTCTAATGGACATAACTATTCAATCATGCACATTTCTCTATTTATTGAACAACACAAGTGATGCCAATGCAAATACACCACCGAACAAGTATAACAATTCTCTTAAATTCTGAGATATCCCCCTAGAACATCTAAAACATCAAGTTGCCAATAGGTTATCAATAACGAGATTTCACAAGTAATTTGCTAGTATGCATTTAGCCAAATTCTATCATTAAACATATATCCTGTTACAATACAGAACTACATTGCTAATACAACCAGGTAAGTTACTTTGTTCATTACACAAAATAAGAGACCTTTCCGTATATTAATACAATAATTTAACTGATGATTTTTTTCCAAAAACAAGACAAAATCATATTTATTTCACTGATGTCTGATGTGATGTGAAATATTTAATCGTGCAGTACAAAACATTGTTTACATAACTGCAATTATTAATTCAAATTATCCTGGGACCAATTTCAATTATTTGTAAATATTAAATTCTTCACAATCATAGCACATAAATGTCACCGCAGCCAGTATACAAACTTATACCTGCTACAGAAACATAAAAATCCTATCCATGTCATTTATCATATATATTAACACATGGTTTATGGAAATACAGCAGTCTGTTATTAACTGACATCAAGAATCTGATATATATAATTTTTTTCATGACTTAAATTAACCAATTAATATTTTGAAAAAGTCGTCAACCTGAGATACCATGGTATAATCATGGAAGTAGTGAACATTACTCTGAACTGCTGTTTATATACTGCCGAATCAGAAACGTAACAATTATAAACACCAAGTTTGGGCAGATGGAGGGATGCAATCATTGCCATTTTCAAATACTTTATCTATATATGTCAAATGGGTATGAAGAGAATTACAAAAATAAACAAACACTATTAGTCAGAATTTATGCCAACTCCAAAACATGAATCCTGCTACAGGATTCTATCCAGTTTACTTAGTACCAGCAAACCTTTAGGCAAACGTTATCTGTACATGTATCCTCTAAGTTAGATAGGCTTTATCTGGCAAAGACAAAGTTTCTGGAAGTGTCAGATGGATGCTTAACAAAGCCAGGGACAGCCAAAGTAATTCTGGCGGATCACAACTGAGATACACAATACTACCCAAGTTCAGGGTTCCTAAAAGTCCCAAGTCAGAAAGCAGTATCCAAATTAGAGGCCAACCCTCTTCATGAAACTAGGGGCTCTATGAGACCTAAAACTTAAAGGGATTCCTTGACTATGGCTGCCAATAGTAGCAAGTCAGCAGTTCTGTGCAAGACCTTGGCTAGCTGAGACAACAATTGTTCTGATGTCATCTCTTAATAAGCACCTTATGAAACCAAATGATTATGAGATCCCACTATGCAAGATACCTACTAGCGGGCTGAAGTGTGTGGGGATGCACTCAAACACGCATGCAACCCCACCCATTTGAATGATCGTTATCTATGCCTCATCTCTCAAAACGTTCTTCACAATGAGTTTTTCAACTCTATATTGGGAATAACATTTTGCAGCATCGTGTTGGGAAACCTATGTGTGTAACATTCAGAAGTACGGTTGAATAGTTTGCAAAAGTATGTGTGGCGTCTCGGTTTAATGTTGCTTGTGGGGAAAGCCTCCACGGAACTGTAACACTACATGCCTACCACACGAAATACGAATGCATTATGTATATGTAACATATAAACGAGGTATTCTGATATCTTATATGTGGGTGTGTAAAAATTGGTTTTCAATCGAAGGCACATACCTTTGACACAAATCAAAGTAATATGAAGTTGCCTAATTTAGAGACATCAAAACACTATCCTACAACACTACATCTGTGAAATTTGAACGCTCGTAATCAAGTGCAAGTTGTAAAGCACAGAGTGTTACCAGGTTAACCAACTTCTGTAGTGCCATATAATTGATTTTCTGTGGTGGTGTTAGTGCAATTTATAATGATTGTATTAGTCTATGTGTATATTGTACAATAAATAGTTGCCTCTTTTTTCTTCAGTAACCGTTAAACAGACGTGAATACAGATTAGCCAAAAACAAATGTTGGTGATCGTGTTGAACCACGGGTCGTATACAAATTTTATTTTTATGTTATGCCAACTGATGTCCCTATAGCCACTCGTTTGTATTGAGGCCTTTGTGGTATTAGTAATCTGTATTAATAGCGTTAATTCGTGTTTAGTAGTCTGTGCTTTCCAACTTGCGCTTGATGACGTGCCGTTCTTATTTGACGGATGTAGTGTTGTTGGCTGGTATTTGGGTTGACTCGAAATTAGGCAACTTCATATTACTTTGTTTTGTGTCAAAGGTATGTACTTAGGTTGAAAACCAATTTTCACACATACGATATATCAGAATACCTCATTTGTATGTTCCATATACATAATGCATGTATTTCATATGGTAGGTGTGTAGTGTTACAGTTCCGTGGAGGCTATCCCCACAAACAACATTAAACCGAGAAGCCACACATACTTTGGCAAGCCATTCAACCGTATTTCTGAATGTTACACACATAGGATGCCCAACACGATGCTGCAAAATATTATTCCCAATATAGTAATCTGTACTTGAATTGAAAACCTCCTTGTGAAGCTCATAGAGCCCCTAGTTTCATGAAGAGGGTTGGCCTCTAATTTGGATACTGCTTTCTGACTTGGGCCTTTCAGGCACCCTGAACTTGGGTAGTACTGTGTATCCTAGTTGTGATCCCCCAGAATTACTTTGTCTGCCCCTGGCTTTTTTAAGCATCCATCTGACACTTCCAGAAACTTGGTCTTTTCCAGATAGAGCCTATCTAACTTAGAGGCTACATGTATAGATCATGTTTGCCCACAGGTATGCTGGAACTCCCACCTCCCTGGGGTCGATCTTAATTAAACTGGATAGAATCTTGTAGCAGGCTGTTGTGAAAATAATAATGAACCTTTGTTTTCCATTATGAGCTTCTGAATAATTATGTCACAATTACCAATCCCCACTGTAAACAGCTTTGTTTTCCATCTTCATGCATAGTCTATCCTGTCCCTGCTTGACATGTTAACCCTTCAAATTCACTGCTTGCCTAAATAATATTTAAAAATGTATGGTCTGAAGCTTTCACAGTGACTAATTATAACGAATTCTTAGGCTGCTAGCCAGATGGTTCCTGAGAAAAATTCATTATAATATTTAAAAAATTTCAGTACATATATTGGTTTAAAACCCAACACTTGTCCATGACAAAGATTAATTTATTATTGCTGTATAAGGAGGTAATAATCGTTTATGAGAATCACATATATTGTATAAATAGACTTTGTGGGCATAGTGTATAGCAATTGGTTGTTAATGCATGTGGTACATATAGTTAACATAGTTAAGAGGATTTTTCCCTAGCCTCTATTTCCAGACCCGTTCTGGGGCCCACCCAATCTCCCATCCAATAGATACTGGGGTTAAAGGAGGGCTGGAGTATGATGCTGACCACTCACCCCTATCGAGTGCCAAGGTCAAGAATGAGTAGGAGCTATGCCTCCATTAGCTTAAGTCCATTGCTGAGATAAGTAAATATTTCTCTTGCATTCTTTGTTATATAATTTTAATAGCACTAGAAATGGGGAAATTAACTTATTGCTTAACCAAAAGGATGTTGTATGGTGCAAATTGTACAGTTACATTGTTTTCGGTTCATTGTTTTGAAACAAGTTGTAAAGAATATAAAACTGTTACATGTACTTTAGGTAGCTATTTCTTGATACTATAAAATTGGAAGTGAAGGTACATAAATATTTTATTTTATTACATTCAGTTTTTGTAGTAGACGTGTTACTGTGGTAAAAATGAGATTTTTTTTATTGAGTCTTGCATGTTGTGATATGTTAGTTAATAGTGTTGCTTCATGTTTGGGAGTTGGCATAAATTCTGACTGGTGCCAAAACAACTGTGAGTAAGCGTTGTTATGATGAAATGAGCGTCTGTGTTGTAGAATGTAAGCGAAAGTTGATGTTACACAGAATTCTCCAGGCCACCTATTCCCCACCACAGCTGCCTTGCCAACTTCCAATCGGTGGACAATGCTATGGGTCGCGTGACGTTCTCCAATCATCGTCAGAGAAAGCATAAGACACAAACCAGTTATTTACTTGCTATTTAATCATCTCTTTCTTGAGAAGGTAATAAATAGTGTGTTCAGTTGGTCCAGAAATTCCTAGCTTTTTGAGACACGTGAAGGTTCATTCCTGTCTCGATCAAAGCGTTTATAATTTACTAAACATATTCTTGCGTTATTGAATGGTACTTTGTTGCATGTAGAAAAAAAAGCAATAATTCATAAACTAGTGCAAGAGGATGCTTGTGTACAATACATTGTTTTCTTATAAAATTCTAGCTCCATGGAGCAGATTCAATCTTGAGAAGCTGACAGAATGCTTGGCTAATCAAAGAAATTCCCTGTTCTTTATTGAGTCATAGGTCCTATTCCTGAGCTCGATGAATCTAATCCATATCCTCATGCCTCATTTTTCCAAGAGCTATTATAATATTATCCTATCTACAGCTAGGTCTTCTAAATGGACCCTTTACCTCCAGACTTTCAAACTAAAGCTCTATTTGCATTTATATCTCCCCCAAGCATGCTATATGTTCTTCCCATTCTGTCCTTAATTTGATTATCTTTTTGTGTATTTGGTGAAGAATAATTTATGGAGCTCCAAATTTGCAGTTTTTCCCACGTTCCTGTTCCCTCATGAATGAAATTTTGATTTGTTCCCAGATATTTGAATGTTGCAACATTCGCAAGGGACTTTAAGTACAGTAGATTCTGGTCAGTTGGGAAAATAAACGTTACCTTTCAGGTGCATGTCATGTCAAGACGTGTTTTATTTTATGTACATTATGAAATATCTTCTTTGTAACGTGTAAGACCTAATGTTACTTTTTATTACAGGTTAATTATAAAATTACAAAATGAATGTTGACTGGAATTCTCGTGAGATTTGTGTGTGGAAAGAAAAAGTAACTAAAAAGCAGCAAGATTTTTATGAATTACGTGGCAAGAAATGGTTCAGGTATAAACCATGTGATTATACATATCTTAAGAGAAATATTGGTTATGCAGTTTATGGTTATCCAAAGGAAGAGCCAAATAGCTTGAATGATTATACTGGATATGAACATAAGGAACTGAAATTTATTTATGAAGTTCTTAATACTATAATCAAATGCAAGGAACGATACAAACATCCGGAAGACATTCTGTTGTCATTTCTGTATGTGTATGGGAAAGCAGATGATGGCTGTGTTTCAGTGCCTGTGATACGATTTTGTGGATATGATTCACATGGTAATGAAAATAACATTTTCATTGATTATTCTTGTCGAGTGTACAAGAATTGGAGTGACTACTTGAAATGCAACAAACTACCAGAACTTATACTGTGTTACCCAAAGAACGGTGTGTATGAAACACAGTTTGGTAAGGTACAAGTTGAATTCGGGATATCGCCAGCAGGAAATCTTGGATCAAAGGTGATTGAAGGTTTTGACATTACCACTTCTGTGCTTGGAGTTACAGCTGTGGGAGTAGGAACAGCAGCGATGTTCGTGCCAATGGCATGGCCATTTATTGCAGGTAAGTAATGCAGGTTTTATGAAAGTAATTAGTTTGTGAATATGTCCTTTCAGAAAATTATTTGTCCTTTTCACTTTATGTGACTTATTGTCTTCTGGGTTGTAATACCACGTGGACTTGTAGGTAGATACTGACATTTCAGAGATGTGTAACTTCTTCATATAAAAAAGCTTAAGTAGAACCAGTTACGCAGTATTAGAGGTTTTCACGGCGGTGAGTATGAAGATGTCTTTTGTGTTATAGCGCCGTGTGGTCTTGTAGAAGATTACCGATGTTTCACAGGTCCTTATTGCCACCATCATCAGGGATCATAAGGGTTACATTGGTACAAAAATAAGTAAATAAATAAATATTAGAGTTTAGTCAAAATAAAGGAAAAATTCGTAGTATACAAAGTATTCCATATCCAGTGGCCATGCTTCGTAGTAGCATACTGCTAAACCATTAAACCTCAGAGTTCATGAAACAGATGGCATGATGGAACATTTCATGTCGATTAAACGATTTCAACATGAATAGAAATACGTTGTAGACAATAACATTTGTCAAACAGACATCAATAACTGATTGAAATGTATATAAAGCAACTGAGATATAAAAATTTATTCTTTAACTGTGAGGCTGATTTTTACTAAATATTTTAACATAAGAATGTTTGTGGCAAAGTACAGGAACTCTAGTCATCCATCTTAAGGTTTCACACGACTGTTTATACTGTGATTAATACCCTGATGATGGAGGCAGCAATGACCTCAACATTATTAAACTAATACCAGACTACATGGCACAACAACTTGGAAGACAGCCATTGTCTGACAGAGCTGGTCTCGTTTAAAGAGAATGTTGTTTTACCAATACAGGTGCAATTGGGGTTTCTGCGGTAACTGGAGTTTACGGAATTGGACGCAGCACAGAGACACTTGTGGATCGTCATCAGCATGAGCAAAGCATCGGCCTGGACAATGCCGCGTCCCGCAATTGTTGGCTGGGCATTGGGGGTGGCATTATGAGCATTGCCTCAGGAGGTACCGCTGCAACAGTTTTTAAACTGGCTGAGGCTGGTAAAGGTGTTACCGTAGCAGGACAGATTGCTGTGAAATCTGTAACAGCTGGTTCATGTGCTGTTAATTCCCTGGCAGTTATCAATGGGCTGGCCAACATAATTGAGAAGCATTTCACTGAGTGCGAAGTATCTTCATTGGATGTAGTACATTTTACATCATCTGTACTGTTCTTTACAAATTCTGTTATTTCAACACATGTGGCATATAATGTGATGAACAACATTGGGAAAAGTAGTATGGGACAGATTGATGTGCGCTCTGTCATGAAACAGATATCGAGCAACGCTCAAAATATTGAGGGTGGTGTGGCTAATGTAACAGATGTTTCCACCTTCCCTGCTTTAACCATTGGGAGTAGTTTTTCCTTGGTGAACAAGCCTGCTATGAACAAAATTTGTGACATCTGTAAATTTGTTTGCAAAAAATTGGTTGCATTTACAAAACGTGTGATGAAAGGGGATATGAGTATGCCCACGTATACAGTGGAAAGTGGAAGACTTCTTGACAGATGGTGGATAGAGTGGAATGAAGAGATAAATGTAGTTATCATAAAGATATGTGAAGCGTTTGGTGTGAAGCACTGGTCAGATATTATCATTCAAGGTCATAGAATTCTGGAAGATGTTGCGCGTGGCCAGATGAGAGAAATTGCTGGCACTGTGATTGCTGAAGAAAACTCACTTGAAAACTGTGGAACTGCAGTAGATGATAATGTTGTTGGAGGCACCAGAGTGTGTGATGGGAAAAACACCTTCATTCATGAAGGAACCCAAACTAATCTGTCATATCGAGATGAAGTAATATTCATACACTCAAAGTTCGTAGATTCTCAGATCTGCGGGAATCCAAACGATTTCTTTAGATATTTGAAGTTTGTATGCAAGTTTGTGCAAAGTGAAGTTGAAAAGGAAAAGTTAAATTTTGATAAAATGTGGACGATTATACAAAAATTGAAGCCAGATACAAAAATAGAGGAGTTTTATAAAGAGTACGGTATATCTGGCAATGCAAACAACTATTTCCTTCAGGAAGTATTAAAAGGGTTTAAAGACGAAGAGAAAGATGGATTTTTTAAGCTTAACTATGCATACAACAGCCAGAACGCTGCTACTTCAGCAAAAAAAGAAACTGAACAAAGTTTTTTTTTTGTGGATGGAATTACCTTCCGCGATTTCAACAAGAGAGGACTGGCATCAAATGGATTGCTGAGTGAAGAGCAATTCTATATGATGGCAGTAGAATTGACAGGAAATCATGTTGACAGAAACGATGTATCACTTTATGTAGATGGTACTACTGCAGTCATGCAGGTCATCGATGGTACCACTATAACAGTAAAGAGCTATTTGGAGGATGGAAAAGTTTCTGGAGTGGCTGCCGTTCTGAAATCTCCGCAGTAATTAACAATGTGAAATTTTAACAGAGCACAATTACTTAGTCCATGGAACGGAGGCCTTCCTGAGAAGATGACAGTCGCTCAACCACTCAAAAATTTTCCAGACATTTTATGCAACCAGAAGGTTCATTACTGTGTTGACAAGAGCCCACCAACGGTCCCCATCCTGAGCAACAGATCGCAGTGGTGAGCGTTATTAAACAAAACCGCGAAATTTCTTGCTTTGGCCATGGTTTTGACAATGGATTTTATCTTATGTTTCTGTTCATATTGAACACTGAAATTACCTTTTAATTGATTTAAATTTACCAAGAAGTTGTGGATGGAATATGGAAACTTTTTTTGAGTGTTTACGTCTTTGGTTTCCCGCAATATTAAGGCATCCAAGTTGACTACATTTTTAAGATTCATCACCATGAAGAAGTTCTGCAACATTTCTAATGCTCTGGTAGCATGGATGATTTGAAAGGCAGATGAAGAGAGATTATTCGCATTAGAAATAAAATTTATGAGAACTGCATAAAAAAATGTCATCAGACTTACACAAAATTTTGAAACCAATTAGAAACAATATTTGAGACTGATGGTTTAAGCCATCGGAGGACCCAGACGTATGTGATCCATGCCCAGAGCTGATGCGGCTTGGAGGACTAATTTAGCGCTCCTTTGGTGGTGTAGATGATAACTGTACCCACATGTTGTCGTGGGTTTTAGGTTTTTGAACTGGTATGTATTTACAGTGTCTGTATGATACAACACATGCATACAGATTGTAATTTTTTACCCGTTAACAATTGTTCGAGTAACATCGAGATTTTACGTTTACTGTGCAGTGATTGCACATCAATATTCTGACTTCTGACAGCACATATACTTGTTGGATTTTATTTTCTTGTGGCAGTGAGTCTTAAGATAGCTGTATTCTGGGTTGTTGCGCTATATAGTCTGAAGTTTACTGACTTTTCAGAGGTCCTTGCTGCCTCCATCATCACAGTGACTCATCACTTGATGATAGAGGCAGGAAGGACTTCTGAAACGAAGGAAAATTTCTTCCAGACTACACGACACAACAACCAGAAGTCACCCATCTTAAGCATATATTATTCTTTGACTGGAAATCTGAAACTCAAATTCTAACTTCTAGAAAGGTATAAAGTCAAACCATCCGGTGGCACAAGTCATTAATTTTTCAATAAACACGTTGTATACAAATATGAACCTGACTGGGGGAGTAGTGCAGAGGGCTAGTTATGTTGTGGCTGAACTAATCCACACACCCCTTTTAATCGGTACGTCTTTAATGGACTCGTCCAAATTCTACTGCGCATCGTGTTTGCTCCGTCTATTCGAGACTGCACGGTAAAGCGTGTTTCTGTTAGTTTAACAACTTTACGCTATTCTTTTTAAATAAAACCTTGACATGGGAAAGTTCAAAGTAGTATAATTCCCTCGTTAAATTCAAATTGTTAACCCTTAATACAACTTACAGCCACAAGTAAGACATTTATATAGCTATAACAGTGATTATAAATACGGCCTTGCTTTCAAATATGCTTCTAATTAAAATTAAATATAAAATAATTGCATGTGGCAAAGTCCTTGAGTATCTAATAGTAGCTCAGCTAATTTAATTTTCCAACAGAAATTTTGGAAAATATCCCATGTACACAATATGCACCATAAAACTAGATAACATAATCACCCTTAAAATCAAAGGTCGCCTACGATAAACTTAATAATTTAGTCCGTACCGCATAGAGAAAACAACACTTCACCATTATAAAGATCAATTTTTGACACCGTTTAATTAAATAATCGCTGTTTGCACAGAGAATAATACGAAACACAACAAAAATGCAGATATAATGATCGTTAAAACAGACAGGAGATATTCTTTAAAGGGTTTAAAGGTTTAATGTGGGTTTCTGTTATCTGATTCGTAATAAAAGTGTTTCTATAATGTATTTGACGTAAATTATATCGGCCTAAATACAGTGTTATTCATTCTTTTGTTAATATATTCTCATAGAAATATAATAATATAATACTTATAGGAACATAACATTACTATGTCTTGAGTAGTTTTGGGTAAGCATAAAATATCAACATTTAAGGAGGTTAAAACATTTTAAAGTGCTGCAGTTATGGACACAGAATTTGTGTCGTTTCACACTTCAGAACTTTGTTATATCCTCTTTAAATTTAAGGACATTGATTATGGGCAGCTGCCCCAAATTGCCTTTTAATAGATCCATCACTGGTTACAAATAATACGTTATTGATCCTAAGATTACAATAAATAATATTAAATCAAATTACTTGGAGCAATCATTTAATATTCTTAGTTAATAGTTTTGTTACATGACTTATGACTCATTTCAAGTCTTATGTCATCAAGAAACAAATGAAAATATGAATGTCCTGTTCTTACAAACACGTCTGTAAATTTTAGGTGGGGGTTTAAAAAAATAACGGAATGACATCCATGTAAAAATATTTTAATATCTTGTACAAAGCGAAACAAAACTACTTAAGGGTGCTCTGTATGCAACTTCACTCACTGTCGGATTTGGATAACAATTCTCTACCAGGAACGTCTGATACATTTTGGATAAATATTAAATCGACTGTTGACGCTTTATACTATGAACAAACTTTTAGATTTACCTTCTTAAATATACACCACCCAATTAATTCTTCCACATAAAATGTAGAGGCTTTAAAACACATGTTTAAAATCGAGCACACATTTTTGGTGCGTGGGTTCGATTCCCGGCGGTGCCCGAATTTATAACTTGTGTTGGGCAAGGCAACACGGAGTTTTCCTCCGGGGGCTTCCCCGGTTTCTCCGTGGCATCCCAACAATTACTCCATTCACACACAGAAGAAGGCAATGGCAAACCACTTCTGGATCATCTGGCAAGAACGTATATGAACAGGTCCCAGTCCGAGAAAAGGATGGAAGGATCCTGTTCATATGGACCTGTCGTCAGACAGAACACTAAATAATAATAAGATGAGGTGGTCTAGCGGTTAGAACGCTGGCCTTGTAATCCTGGGGGTCTCGGGTTCGATTCCCGGCGGTGCCCTAATTTATAACTTGTGTTGGGCAAGGAGTTTTCCTCCGTGGCATCCCAACAATTACTCCATTCACACACAGAAGAAGGCAATGGCAAACCACTTCTGGATCATCTGCCAAGAACGTATATGAACAGGTCCCAGTCCGAGAAAAGGATCGAAGGATTCTGTTCATATGGACCTGTCGTCAGACAGAACACCAAAAAAAAAAATGGGGTATGTACCATACGTTGCTAACCGATGTCTACTTTTAATCCGTATATTTTCAACTACGTTTAAACTGAAACATTATGTTGAAAGATGGATGGGAAATAATGATTACTGAAGACGATTAGAGTGTCGTGGCCTGTTTAAAGTTACTATTCCTGCAATGAGCAATGGGAGAAAGTTTCGTCAGAATAAGTTCGTAATCCGACCCAGATTCGAACCGGTTAAATCCCGAACACGATGCAAGAGTCTAAATCACTCAACTGCGGTATTTGACCATAACAAAGTAATTACGTGGGCAGATACTCTTAATTTCCCGTTCGTACTACGGGCAAAGTAGCCCTCTTGTATAATTTAACCATCCTAAGTTGAGTAATATTTAAGAATCCAGTCCGTACCGCAAAGATAACAAACCGTTACGATTAGAAAGATCAACTGGTTAATGAAATAACTACTATTTATTGTGAGATAAAATTAAGAGTTACTGGTCGTTAAAGCAGGTGGAATGAAAGTGACTATCTTCTGGGTTGTAGCACCCTGATGATGGAGGCATCAGGAGCTCCTAAAACGCTGGTAAACTTCTATCAGGTTACACGGAGTTACAACCCAGACGACAGCCATCTTTGTTCTCACCCACTACCTTGAAAATCTCAAATTGTACAAAGCAGGTGAAATATGTAGTAATCATTCGGCCTTAAATTGTTAACGTTACGTGTGTCGGAAATCGTTTTCTAGGTGTTGACATTCTGTGATCTTGTAGGCAGTTTTGGAGAAACATATTTCCTCCATTTTCACTTAATCCTTAAGAAAGAGGCGATAAGTTCCTCCAAAACGTTGGTAACCACATACAGGACCACACGGTATCACAAGCAAGTCGACCACTACCGATATATCGATATATCTCCACCGTGGGAACCTTGAATCTAAAGAAGTTGTCCTCGACGAACAAATATGACATCTGTGTTCATGCCAGAGAATGACACATCACACGTACAGTCCTCCACTTTAACAATCATGATTTGCCTTTATATATTTCTTAATAAGGTATTGTTTTCGACGGCTGGGGGACAAGATTCATGCTTAGGTGGCAATGAAACTGCGTGGAAAAACTACACAGCATCCAAATTTGAAAATATACTTTAAAAGTCCATGTTTGAAAACACCTTTCAAAAACATTGCTCGTGAGATACTTTATTCTTAAAAACCTTTAATTCTGCTCTGGAATAAGAGTACAGGTTGAATTTATAAGACAATATTTTGAAATATAAAACATAGTAGTTGTTGTTCTTCGTTTTTAAAATCGGAATAACCTTATTTTCAGATGTTGAAATAAAGTTAAGACATTGTAGGGAATGTGAGGTTAGGAGAACCAAATAGTAAATTATTCGAGAATTTAACTTTATAACGCAATTAAGTATTAATTGTTTTGTGTCGTTACTGATGCAATGTATAGTCAAAATAATATTAAAAAATACTATCCCGCTCATAAAAGCCGTGTGTGATATACGAACGATTATTTTTTCATATTCACTTTGTTAAATGAAGTGTCTAAAACTGTGGGACGGAAAACAGAGTCCAATATGACAAATAACAGACAACAAAGAAGATACATTTATAATAAATTCCTCTCGGGCTACCAGCCGTGCAAGGTGGCTTAAAGAAGGAGACACCAACGTTTCGACAACCATATTCGTCCTCATCCTCAGGGCGAAAACTTGAGATCATACAATCCAGTTAGATTTTATATGTTTTCAAGAGAAGGATTATGTACTACGTTTCCTGTCTTAAAGTACAAAGAAGTTACATAACAATTAAAAAGGATTCTATGCTTCATTATTGATAATTATCGTGAAGAAATCTTGATTCTGAGTTCATGTTTCGGCCTGAGAACCAACTCTAGGAGTAATGGTACATCTTCTCTTCTGTCAAGAGATTCTAGTCTCAATTTTCTGAGCACAGAACTCAGTACGATTTTCTCTTCAAACATAGCAAATCTCTGGCCTGTTAACAAATATTTCAAAGTATCGTAGTATATTTCTCAGACTTTAGCTCTAATTAAAAGATTTGAAAACCTAACCTTACTTTTTATGTTAACAACTTTACAATTTTAAGCTTCAAAGGTGCGTTCAGTACACTAAAAAAACGTAAACACTACGTTTCGATAGCTAGTTTTGCTACCATCTTCAAGTGAAACTGACTTTTCTGATTAGTCTGATACAAGGGGCTAATTACAAATAATAAAGTACTGCTAGCGAGAGATAATGAGAAAAGATTAAATAGAAAGTATGTAATTACACCCGGAGACTTAAAAACCAGACACACCACAGGATCATAGCTAAAAAAATATCAAACTAGTCTAAAAATAAGATACCAGAAAAATAACAATACAGCAGATAAATTATAGTGACTTATCCTTGAGATTTTTAGTAGAAGAATTAAACAATTCTCACCTATACAACTTCTTGGTCCGGCACTGAATGGAATGTAGGCAAATGGGTGTCTGTTCACTACATTTTCCGGCAAGAAGTGGTCTGGGTTAAATTCTTCTGGGTTGGGGAACACTTTCGGGTTACGATGCATAATAAATGACAAAATCGGTGTTTGTGTCCCGGCAGGAATAGTGTAGTTCTCTGAAATAAACACAGAGGGACATTAATTCACTTTTAACAGGAAAATTAACCTATACTCCGGTATAAAATACAATAATCGGGGCCAATCTATGCGTTCGTCAGAAGTAAATAAAAAGGTAATCTGAAGGTTGGAAGGCGTAGCAGATAAGGGAGCATATACTAACCATACTACAAACATTATTTCTCAGCGGTAATACTCTGTAGCTTGATGTCTCAGTTCGTATGTCGGTAATATCTTTCGTTTACGTAGTATATGCGTTTGTTTTCTTTCTGCGCGTAAGTTAGTGACGTAGGCGAAAGGTGTGTGTTGGTTCCGACTTCCGTAATGTGTGTTCCCCCCTTCCCCGTTCTCAACCAGCGTAAAAGGGACGGAGTACAATAGTAAAGCGATTAGTCGAAAATGTGGTTAATTCTGAGTTAACACTCTACACTTGAAATGACATTAAATAAATAATAAGAAATATTGTAAAATCCACCATCACTTCCTTTCACTGAAAATTACAAATATTATATCAACACAGTAATTAATTAAAGCCTGAGATGATATGTGTTTGGCATTACTGTGGAATATTATAAGAAGTTACTTCTTAAAAATAACACATGTTAGATATCGACCATTAGGATCGATACACTTATGCAATCGATTCGTGACATCATTACGCGGGGTAACATGGTCGATTATAAGGCATTAATTTTTTTTCGGAAATTCTCTGTTTGAGGTTATACAAGTCTGTTGGACATGTTTGAAACATTGATTTTAAAGGTAAGAGATGGAACTAACTGGCTAACTTCGATGTTCAAACATATTTCTTAAAGTGTTCATCGATTACCGAGCAGTATATTTCTGAAGAAATTAATACCAGCCAAGTTATTGAACGTAATGTTAAGTTTTATAAATCGATTACATAATTGCATCAGTCTTGGTCGACGACATCTGACGGTGTTTTTTAAGAAGTAACTTTGTTATAAAGCTTCTCAATAATGGTAAAGACGTGTCTTTCAATTCACATTACTTTGAGTACATTTTGAATAGACTTCGATCGATTAGTACATCTTTCTCAGCTAATTACATTACATATATTATGCTGTATAGTCATAAAATTTGCTATCTTCAATTATACAGTTATATAATTTATGTCATGTCGAAAAATGTTTTAAATATGACTCTAAGGCCTTATCAACACTATATTTTAAATAATATACCAACACTTTTTTACGATAACTTTTTATAAGAAGAAGTAGATTTTGAATTATTACAAATTATGCGTTATATTGGTCAGATATGGTTCAAATTTAATTCTACCGACAAATTTCATTCGACATAAAATTAAACTGAAATCTACATAATATGCGAAACAAGGCAAACGTACTTAGCTTTACGTCAACTTCCACTTGTCTGGAGAAGGCTGGAACGCTAGGATACAGTCTTAGAGATTCTTTGATGACTTGTTCTAGGTATTTCATCTGCTGCAGATCCTCGTAAGTAGCTTCTCGGTCAGAGTCTCCGAAAATGTCTTTCAACTCATGTACTACTTTTTCCTTTAAAGGACAAAATGTTGAAATATTACACATGAAGCCTGCAGTAGAAGGAAAATGAAGCCAAAATGCTCTTTAAAATATAACGAGGAATAATATCGTTTGTACCTTCATCCCTGCCAACATTTTAAACATTTTATATTTTATCTTATTCCCTCTTTTTAACTGTATTTATTTCATTTCCGTACCACACATCAGCCTTATATGTCTGTACATTTCTGATTCAAATTCATACACTGCATTATATTTTACTTTCGTGAAACTTATCGTAAGTAATTTGCTGATTGTGAACGTCTATATAAATGTAACATTTAAATATATGTCCCACACACAAACATTAAAAGTGCATGTATGCTAGTACACAACATATAAAATATCTCTCAAAAATTTTGTTTTGGAGAATAATGAGAAATATCAGTCGTGCTACGTAATACGTAATTTCAAAGTTTTCTCGAAGGTCCGAGCCCACATATATCTCATCTGTGACAAACATGCAAATATAAAATGATGAAATTATACAAACATAAAGTCAGAAATCGTTACACAGATAAGTCATCGAATGACAGAAAATTCAACTAAAAATAAAATTTGACTCTACTGCACGTAATTAGTTTATTTTGTGAAAAATTCTTTTTTTAGAAATGGAGTTATAATTTAATTTTGTATTCTATGTTATTATAGCATAGAAAGAATACGTATATTTATGATAATTTATTATGCATCCACATATTTACTTAATGAGGATTGTTTTCTAGTGATATGTCACGTGCTTCGGCCTTGAAACGGAAGAAATGATTACAAAATTTTGATGGGGAAATATATGTGGATACAGACATTCATATGTCCGAGGATAAGTTATGAAATAATATTAAGACGAATAATAATCAAATTTTTTCGAACACACAACTGGCTCAGATTTCTGTACAAATGATGTCTGTTTTATTAAATGTTAAAAATGAATTTTATTTGAAAGTTTCAGTTAGTGATTACTGATTTATGGTGAAGATTAATACAAAAATATGGAATATATATGGAGATTGACATACCGGAAAAAATCTCTGTCTCAAAAAACTTCGACACTGCTCGGGAAAATTTTGTTTTTTAGTGTTGTTATAAAAATATCGATCTCTTTAAAATTTGAATACCTCTAATCGGTTTGCTTTCAATCCTGGTTAAGTTAAAAATATATTATATAATAATCGTCTGTATATAGTTTAAATACAGTTTTGTTTTTTGTCGTACGTGGCGATAAATGAACGGACATTATAATAAATTATTCTCGGGCTACCAGCCCTGTAAGATGACTTAATTAAGAAAACAACACTTCATTAAGCCACCTTACACGGACGGTAGTCCGAGAAGAATTTATTATAATTATTCGCCGTGAAAGCTTCAGATCAGAACGAACATTAATTACAACGTAATTAATTAATTTCGGAAAAGGAGCACAGATCTAAAATATTTTGGAAACTACCACTGCGAAATATGGGCATTGTGACAATTTCACACACATTTGATTCGTAGAGTATGAACTTTAACTTACATTCAAAATTTATCATTGGCATCGTTGAGGGATTCGAAGTTTTCGTACTATGTTCGTTGGAATAATACCAACTTTATTCTAAATTGAAGTCCAATATAAGTAGATATAATTCCCCCCCCCCTCCCCAATAGTCGACACATGAATTTATACAAAATCATATAAGGCGTTGTACAAACAAATATATTTTTAATTATAAATTAATTAATTTACCTGAATTTCTGGATGACACCCGAGTAAATACATGGTCCATGAAATAGCAAGAGATGTCGTGTCATGACCCTGAAATTTGAAACAAATAATTTATTTAACTGTCCAGTACAAAAGACAGTTAAACTACATTGAATTAGAACAATGACTTTCCAGTGGCTAAAGTTAGTCCCTGAATTTAATCAGCACATAAAATATACGTATCTGTTATTCATTTATTTGTTTTGTTATTACTATTTTATAACATCTATGATTTTAAAGTATTACCAGTAAAGTTTACATCAAATGAAAACAATCAGAACGTTTTTCGGTCTGCTAGTAGTGAATCACGTAACTTCAATGGTTGCATACGTCACAGGGGCGTACGTACAAAGACATCGTAGGTACAAATGAGTATTGGAACAGTAAAAAATAATTTCGGGTATGTGGCAACTGTTTTTCTTGGTGTGAAACATGGTCTCTTAATAAAAGAAAGATAATATTTAATATTTTCCGTCAAATCACAATTTTTAATAAGATAATAAAATATAAAATATTTAAAATATCATTTCACGTTCGCGGAACGTGAAATGATATTTTAAATATTTTATATTTTATTATCTTATTAAAAATTGTGATTTGACGGAAAATATTAAAATATTAACTTAATTCACAATATGACGCAAATGTACTACCTTACAAAAGAAAGATAGTAGATTGTGGGTTGATGAAGTTCTTCGTTGTAATGCTTGTGGAATTGTAGGTAGACACCAAAATTTTGTAGAAATATAGTCTCGTCTACGCGAAGTTTCTGGGTAACTTACGTCTCACAGATTGAGGGTGTTTTCTCAAGATGGCGCTCAGGAGAGTGTGATTGTGAACGGTTTGGTGAAATTTCATGATTTATACTCTCTTCACCAAATGTTATTACAGTGTTCAAAGAACATTTTCTTAAAAGAGTAGGGAATTTTTCTTTACGCAAGAGAGAAATGAGGAATCAAATACATTTCAAATTATAATACCCGAATCGGATAATAATATTAAAACAAATCTTTAGAATACTAAGTGTGCAGCTGTGAATTGTAAACATCTTTTTAATAATTCACGTTGCCACTGTAAGCATCTCTGAAACGTCGGTGAATATCTACGAGACTATACAGGGTAACATACCAGAGAATGATCATCTTCATACATCTTGATAGGATTCAGTTTCTCCTGTAAACTTAGTAATGAATCTCCGTGTGAAATAAAGTCGACTAATTTCTCGACTAGATAATCGAATTATCAAATTCTCAAAGACTCTTCAATTAAGATACTGGCCACCGAAAGTCGCGTTACGTTATGAATAGATCCGACTGGTAAAATAGGCCTATAAGCGTTTGTACCCAAAATCATGTCTGACGCAATGGCATGTGGAGAGGGGATCTGTGTTAAACAATTTTAACTAAATATATGTATTTATTATTCCAGTCTATACACAAACTTAATTTAAAATGTTGTTGTTAAAATTAAAATTATAGCGCTTTTCATCGTATTACGATGTTACATTTATTCGGCGCTTATTATTAACGACATGTTTCGATGCTATTATTGCATCATCTTCAGGTTTTTATCGTTTTTTATATCTTTAAAACTATTATATATTTTATTTTAATGCAACCATTTATTGATTTATTGATTTGTTTTGTAGATTTTCTTTTGTAGGTTTTTCAGTCTTCGTAATGTTCTGCATGTCTATGGTCAGATGTTCATTTTCTGTGAAATTAACGTCTAATTACTATTATGAAATGAGTTTGGAAATTGACATAGAAAATAAACACAAAGAAACATATACATGTAAAAATATAAGAAACATACCAATTTTGTGATGTGTGGTGTGTCCTACATCTGCTATCGGGTGATGACAATCTGTGACTGGGTATGTGTGTTGAATGCTGGTTGTATATATAGGGAGAAAGTTGTTTTACGGGGTTGGGTCAATAAACTGTATTGTATTGAAGATGTCGTTAATAATAAGCGCCGAATAAATGTAACGTCGTAATACGATGAAAAGCGCTATAATTTTAACAACAACATTTTAAATTAAGTTTGTGTATAGACTGGAATAATAAATACATACTTAGTTCAAACACAAACATGACGCATCTAAGCTACAAATTTTAACTAAATATAAGTCAACTTTTGAAACACTAACTTATATTAAATAACATTTAAAAACAGTTCCTACCTCAAAGAAAACAAGTCATGCACATTAAAAAGATTAGTTGATGCTGTTTAGGTAAATAATTGATGTTTATTATGAAAATCATACGAACTAAATAAAGATACTTTATGTGAAATGAAGAATCTTTTAATGTTAAATTAAGTGGTTATGTATAAGCTGACATTGTGCTTTACAAAGCTTAAAGCGAAGATTAGAACTCACCTCAAACATGAAAGTATCTACTTCCTCTCGAATGTCAGAATCAGATAGTAATCCTCCATTTTCTGACATTTCAATCAGCAGATCCAGAAAAGCTAAACGACGTCTCTTACCTGAATATTAAAATTTATTCAATTTCCCATTATCTGTGAACCTGGCAGTGATGATTTAACAACATTTACATCCAGATCAAGGTTTTAAACATTCCAGCACATGGATTTTATATCGTTTGTAGAATCTAAAGCAGGTTTTTGACTTCCGCACTAATTAACCTATACGTATATTTATTTTGTACAGTCTATACACAAACGTTTGAAGTTTATTGGTGTTGTAAAAATTATATAATATTAAAACATTTTGTTGTGTAAAATATTATATTAGCGCTCTTAATCGTAAATACGATTTTACATTATATTTTTTAGCGCTTTTATTAAAACGACATGTTTCGACGGGTAATACCGTCGTCTTCAGGTTTTTATCAATTTAAAATATTTTAAAAACTATTAGATATTTGATGCAATATATTATAATGATATTATATAATTTTTACAACACCAATAAACTTCGAACGTTTGTGTATAGACTGTACAAAATAAATATATTTAATCAAACACAAACATGACGCATATAAGATACAAATTAACCTATACGTGCTATACGGCTTACAATCGATGAAATACGATATTTTCCCATGTTACGTAACACATTTTTCAATGGCTGAAAATTGTGTATTTTCAATAAATATTTTTAAACAAAAATCTAAACTTTATATCACGTTAAACATATTGCTTATATTGCACACATATTATAGAGTATACTTTAATATTCTTAAAATTACGAATTTTAAAAATCAAACGCTGAATTTATAAAGGTATTTTCACTGTGTTCCTGGTGAATTTAACATCATCACGCAAATTTATAACTGGCAGAATTAAAGCTGCTTTAATTATTACCTCCACATTCAGCGTATAGTTGAAGTACCTTCCCTTATACCCTGAAAGTCGAGGAGACACGTTTCTCTGAAATATTAGTAACCACCTACAAGACCACTGGGTGTGACAAAGTTTATTTTATTTAGTGTTCTGTCTGACGACAGGTCCATATGAACAGGATCCTTCCATCCTTTTCTCGGACTGGGACCTGTTCATATACGTTCTTGGCAGATGATCCAGAAGTGGTTTGCCATTGCCTTCTTCTGTGTGTGAATGGAGTAATTGTTGGGATGCCACGGAGGAAAACTCCGTGTTGCCTAGACCACGGCCTTGCCCAACACAAGTTATAAATTCGGGCACCGCCGGGAATCGAACCCGAGACCATCGTAAGAAGCTTCAGAATTTTTAGTAGGCACCTGTCGTTTTGATATCCGCGTTTTCGCATATACGCGGTTTTATATCAGTGCCATTAGCAACATAACTATCCTATACACGAAAAAGTTGATAGTCCATTTTCTACGTCGAAACGTCTCTAGGCTTGTAGCGGTATGCTCAGATAATAAATTTAGCATGAAAGGATTCTGTCGCCATTTTCCCATAAAAATTACGAGTTTTATAACTAATTCTTTTCGGACTAGCAGAATTGTCAAGTTGTTTAATGGTGAAAACACAACGTTTCAAGAACCACTCTTCCTCAGGGTATGGAGTACTTGAGTACCCTGAGGACCTAGCCGGTTCTCCAATCGTTGGGTGTTTTCTGCATTAAACCACCTTTCACGTCTGGTAGCCCGAGAAGAATTCATTATACTCAGTCGCCTTGAAGGCTTCATAAAATGTGATTTTTTTTTATATTTTACGCTTTTTAGATTCACTAATTCATACGAACACAGCCCTTGAGTATAACAACTTATCTGTTCTTCCGTACTTGCAACCATTTGAATATAGTTAATACATACTTTTTGGCATATTATTTTCTTGGCTTTTAATATTGTTTCTATATTCTTCTCTCCTCTCTTTTATGACCTGAAACAAGTAGTTTTATCTATAATTCTATCTATATTATCCTTCTTAATACTGTTACGGATTAGGCCCATGTGATCTGTTACAATTTCAGAATTACTTCTGAAATTGTGAATCAGTTTCGACATTTTTTAGAACTCCTTGGACGACTGACCAGCCCGTCATAAGACCTCCACCCACTTATGACAACTTAACATAGAATGACGCTTACAGACATCAATGTCTTGAGTGGGATTCAAACCCACAGTCCCAGGGTCCAAGTCAAACGTGATTAAAAGTTTAAAATAATATATGAAGCCAAGGAGACTCTAAGAACGAAGACAGAATTTATTACAAGGACCACAATATTTTTCGACATTTTTGTTCATCCTTGGGTTTTAAAATATTATAAGGGACCGACTACTGAATTATTGAGTATTACAAGCGAATCAATTTTTACCTGGTTTAACAATATGCGTTATGCAGTTGTAAATATTTAGCAAGTAAAGATGAACAAAATAAGTCAAAATATTTAATGGTTTTTATATATATATACAGGGTTATTCATAATTCCCTAAGACATTACAAAAAATCGCTAGACATGAATGGTGCAATGGATGGTAACATAGGACATGCCGATAGTAAAAGAAACTCTCCAAGTTTGTTGGTACGTGCCGTGGGCGTTTAGTTTCGTGGATTGCCGCCAGGGTGTGGGTAAGTACATCACCATATCGTATGAGGTTTAGTTGAGTGAAATAACGACGCTAGCAATAGAGAAGGCATTTTACCAAGGCAACCGTCACTGGCTCGTCCTATCTTGATATCATACAGGAATGGCTAATTCCTCAGCGATGACTATTTGTCAGCAAGATGGTCGCTCCGCCACACTGTCACCGTTTCGTCCGCGGCTAACTCAGACAGGATTTGCCACAACGTTGTATCCGACGCATGGCTACCAATGATCATGTGCTGTTTCGTTGGCCACCCCGATCACCTGATCTCACACCAGGTCTTAGTACAGCCTTTGCCGCGGGATCTATCTGAGGTGCAAAGACGAATCATCGCGGTCATGACACAGATCGATCGTGACATACTGCAACGGGATGGGCGGAAATCGATTTTCGGGCGGACACATAGAGAATTTATGAGATATGTAAAATAAACTTTGAAAGTTTCTCTTTCTATCGGCATGATGACGTAAAAGTTCTTAGTGTATGTGTAAGGAAAATTTTTGGTTGGTATTGTAATTGGATTATTTCATGTGAAAAAATTCCCATTAAACTATAGCAGTAAAGTCGACTGTTAACTAATAATTCACTCAATGTCATGCGATACATAAGGAAAATTAACCCACTTACTTGGTTGGTGAAGGAGTGTAGAAATTTCTGGAGTCGAACTTGTTCTCGTCCTAATGGAGATAAATAGTAAATGTAATCTTTATATAGCCATGGAGAAAACTGCCTCTTCACTATAACTTTTGTCATTCTGTAATCAACAATACCAGAAAGAAAAGTTTTCAATAGAAAAACGATAATTAGTGCATAAAAAAATAATTTCACTGTTATACACAATTTCTGATTTATTAACGAAGAATTTCAGAGTCATCCATGCATCTAGCAGTATCGAAAATTCATACACCATATTTTCACGTAAATAGGGGAGTGAAGTCCGGTGACCGCGGTGGCCAATCATCAGAAACCCCGCTACCAGTCCATCGGCGCAGATAAACCACACACGCCCAAAGGTAACTGACAACTCTGACGTCACTACGTGATTCAAAAAGTAAAAATTCCTGGCGAATGTTCCAGAATTTATTTAATCACCGGTGCCGCTAATATTACAAAATAAATATTTAATACGAATAAATATATAAAATCTCCCTGTAAAACGGTAATCAATGGAATTCCAGACTGGACTAAACATTAATACCGTGGCTTATGTAAAAAGTGACTGCCCAATACAGGTCAGACAATTCTTTAATCTTAATAAACACTGTTATAAATCTGAGAGATGGTATTTTATCATAGACGTGGTTATTATTTTGGGCATTGTTCGCTATTTACGAAACTGCGCGTGTTCTTTCAAAAGCAGGCACATTTGTTGTGTCACGTGAAGACTGAACCAAAAATAATTTTCCAAAATTTAGTGTTTGGGAAAAAAACAAAGACAAAATACATTTTCTAAAAAAAATAACAATAAGTGTTCATGAAAATTACGCCTAAGTTTAAAGATTTGCTAATGCACAGTAAGATATTTTATTTCTTAAAAAATAACAAAAATTTTGTTTTGTGTTTCGTATAAAATATTAAGTATAAACTAATAGATTTACTGAAAAATATATTAAAAATTACAGTCACTCACAATTATAATAATAAGATAATATTAAAAGATCATTTAAATACACATCTTTTAATATTATTTTATTATTATAATTGTGAGTGACTGTAATTTTTAATATATATTTCAATATACGGATCACAATATGACGCAATTACAATATTTTATATTTAATAGATTTACACGAACCAAAATCAAATTTAACCGGGCATATTTAATAACTATAGTGTTTCAGCAGTTTTGGCGACAAAATTTGGAACAGAGAAGAATACGAGATACCTATTAGTTCATTTCGTCCACAGAACACAGTTTTATGAAGCCATTTAAAACAACAGTTACCATTAACTATTTAAAAATCAGCGGTAACTATACGTACCACCTTTAACAATCACTAACACTGCATTTTGCATTTATGGGATTCGTACGATATTTACTGTAACAGTGATTATTACATTCAAACAGAATCAACAAGATGATCTTTATAATCGTAACGCGTTGTTTTCTGTGTGGTACGGACTGAACTCTTAAATATTATTTACATGAGTTTTGGCTTCAAATATTTTAACTCCTGTTCTTCTTGTGAGAAGCAGCAACCAAATATGACATTAGATTGGTTAGTTTTGTTAGAAGTAATGTAAATTTTCTACAGTGGAATATTACAAATTAACTATTAATCAGTCCTTATGAGAATTTGTTACATTTACGTATACCTTTTTACTGCAGTGATATATTCTGCTTCGCCATTGTTCTGAGCATTAATTGTAACGCCCATTGCTGTTTCTGAAACAGGAAAGTTTGGCTTCAATAACATCGGTTAGGTTAGGTTAGGTTAGATTAGGTTAGGTTACATTACATTAGGTTAGATTAGGTTAGGTTAGATTAGGTTAGATTAGGTTAGGTTACATTAGGTTAGATTAGGTTAGGTTAGGTTACATTACATTAGGTTAAATTAGGTTAGGTTAGGTTAGGTTAGATTAGGTTAGGTTAGATTAGGTTAGGTTAGGTTAGATTAGGTTAGGTTAGGTTAGGTTAGGTTAGGTTAGTTATGTGTGAATATTGATGCTTCTGAATGTTACAATGTTTAATGCATTGAAGAATGGAACTTTCTCGTTGCCTTGATAAAGATGCGATAAATAATAAATTATTTACTATGCAAAGTAATTATATAATGGAATATTCTATCATCTGACGTAAAAATTGATAACATCATCAACCATGTTAACATGCACAAATATAAACAAACTTTAATTTATTATATACAATTTTTGTTGAAAAAAAAATAATTACCACAGATGATGTCCAATGTGCACATTGCGATGTAAGATGTAATATCCACATAAGGTTCTCCGACTTGATTTGTAAGTTTATCGATTAGAATCTTGCTGTTGGAGTTGAAAACTTTTATGTAGTCTTCAAGAATCTTGAAGTGAAACGCTGGTGTAAGCAATTTCCGACGTGAATGCCATTTATTGCCTGAAAATTAGCTAAATATATTAAAGAATTTTACTGTCCACGTCATTCTCCTTTGCATTTGCACTCCATAGTATCCACCGATCAAATTTCGTCCTGTGCAGCGGTGTTCGCGCCATTGTGCGTACAACGGAGACATTATATATTTTTGCAGTAGTACTGATCAGCGCATGCGCAGAGCCTCCCGGCCATCCTTGTTTCAGACGGCAAGAAAAATGACGCTATCAGTAGTAAAGAATGTATATAATTATATCATTTTACGTTCAAACTTAAATGTTAAACTATAATTAATTTATTATTATATAAATACTGTAAATTACTTGATATGACATATAACACAAATAAACAAAGTTAATACATAGCATAAGAACTTCATAAACGAGCAGAAATACGCTTTATGTATTAGTGTTCAGTGTTTCGTACCATAACAGAGGGCTAAGTGTTTAACGTGTGGCTTAAAATGCTAATCTTCTTAACTAGAGTTTATAATGCAAATATTAATTTGAATTTTAAAATTTTTAAAGCAAAACTGTTATTAAAGATTCGTCAGTACAACCCACAGTGTAACAATAAATTATTTTTAAATAAACCACAGTTTAGTAAATATATGTTGAGTTTTACGTAAAGCAATTTATTAAAATCTCTAGTTAACGTACTTAACTATGTAAATTCATAAATATAAGCTAAAAATAAAATTAAGTAATACCATTTTTTAATTACTGTCACTGACACAATAAATATTTCCTCAGGACATACATTGCTATTCTATGTCTATTCTCTCACATATGTCGTTAATTAAAAGTAACTGAAACTACAACAAACTGTAGTCAAAGCAATACAATTATAAAACGTACCATCAAATATATATTTATTAATAAAATTAAATATTATATCAGTGACAATAAAACCCTTCAAATGTCATTTCTGATATAAAACTCTGAAATTATGATTCGTGGTAAAACGAGTTTGTCATGTATTATCAGCAGGTTTCACGACGACTAAGTATAATGAATTCTTCTTGGGCTCCCTGCCACGTAAGATTGTTTTATCAAGCAAACACCGACGTTTCGAGAACCATCTTCTCTCTTGTTCTCAGGGCACTGTAGTTGGCAATATTTAAATGGTTTGATAACGTTTTGTAAAATCCTTCATTATTATATTTTATTAAAGTCCGTTCTCGAGTTGATATATACGAGGTGCGATCGGAAAGTTTCAAGACTGCGCCTATAAAAACCCATACACTTATCTCAGGTATTAAATTCATCCATCACCTTCGAAGTAGTTCCCCTGGGAGTGAACACAACGATCCCAGCCTGGAAGCATCCCTGGAAATCTTTCTTTGTCAGCCTGTCAAGCACCATCTGCGATTCTGCCTGAATCTCTTCTATCGTCTCAAATCTCCTTCCCTTTAGCTGAATTTTCATCTTTGGGAAGAGGAAGAAGTCACACGGAGCTTAGAAAGGAAGTTGGGGTCGGTTCTTGCAAGATCTTTGAGCTCCTGACAAACGAGAAGTCGATTCTGCTTCTGGTCCTCAGACAGGATGCGTCGCATGTGGAGTTCTTCCTTTAGAATCAGCTGACAGGTCCCATAGCCTATCCCAACAATGTCGCACAAGTCGTTGATGGTACGACGTCGATCTTCGTGAATGGCCTGCCGAATCTTCGTAACATTTTCGGGCGTTGTGCTCGAAGATGGTCGTCCAGAACGCTCGTCATCATCATCGACAGAGGTTCGGCCATTTTTAAAACGTGAATGCCACACAAAAGTTTGTGCACGACCCATTGCGGACTCCCCAAATGCTTGCTTTAGCATTTCATAGGTTTCCGTAGCCGTTTTGGCGAGTCTTTGGCAAAATTTGATGCACACGCCATTCCGAAATCGCAGGAGGGTCGGTGTAATGCACTACCAAAACGCCCGTAACTAAGAAACAAATGCTAATTCGATGATGCCGGCTGGCACACTGATTCACTATGAATGTAGGCCGCACCCCCTAATGGCAGAAGCTCGTACTACATCCGGTTCGCCCTCTATTGACACAGTTTTGAAACTTTCCGATCGCACCTCGTATGTGTATCCATCTTGTGTGCAAGCGCGGAACTACACGTTTAGTCCTCCATAAATCACCTTGGCGTGATGGTTATTTAAGCACAAGCGTTGTTGAAGACAGAAAAAAACTATGTTAAGACAACCAGGAAATTCCAGATATGTTGACGTTATCATTAAAAAATTAAACAGATCAAGGATCAATAAATAGGAGAGCTTTAAGGACGCAATGCGATATTTTTAAACATTAAGGGCATTTAACAAGTGACTGATAATTCTTATTCAAATACATTGTTTAAACTACTTAGTTATAGGATGTGTACTGAACGAATATGGCGCAAGATTGGTATTTGTACTTACCGAAACTAGTAAGCAAACCAGTACCCAGCCAGGGCTGAATTAAATCATAGTCCATACTCTTCTTAATATGACTGGGGCTACTCAGAATGACCTAGGAAACAAACACTTGCTATTATTTATTGGCTGGTCTGACCTTTTTGATCGATATATTTAAAGACGAGATTTTAATTTAACTTAAATATTGTTAGGGCGGTTAAATTAAGGAGAGAGGATGGACAGGGTATGTAGTACGTATGGCGACGTAAGTTGGCCACAACTTCAATAAAATACTTTATGGACGTCTTAGCAATCAGGTCCCTGTTGCCAAAATATATTTGCTGAGTAATTATATCAGCTTTTGAAGAACATTATGCAACATAACTCAGCAGATTCCTTAGCGAGTAACTGTTATCGACAGTGAAAAAGAATTTCATTAACAAAGAATTATACTTGAGATTTCAGGTTCTTGTGGAGGCGACCGTCTTCTGTGGTATTGAACCGTGTAGTCTGACAGAAATTTATCGACGTTTCAGAGGTACTTGTTGCCTCTATCATGAGTCATCGCCCTGGTACCTGCAAGAAACTCTGAAACGTCGGAAAACCACCGGACTACAACGCTTAACATCCCAGAAGAAAGTTACATTGTGGTATTTTAGTTTGTCAAACCGTACTGGGTAATCGGGGTCCGATTCCCGACAGGGACAAGAGATTTGTTTATCAACTTCCGCGTTCAGACCAATTCTTGGTCCCACCCAACTTCCTGTCCGGTGGGAACTGGGTTCTCTCCCTAGGGGCTAAGGAGACAGGACGTTAAATAATCACTCGTATTCATACAATATTGTGATTAAAGAATTTACCTAAATTATCCACGAGCTTTACCAGGGAAAACTGTACCTCCATTTTATAAATTTACTTGAATTATAAACTGAGCTGTCGTGACTGGAAATTGCCAGAGTTCTGTGACGTCACAACGTAACATTGAAAGGGTTAACATAATTAAATAAGTGGCTTATATTAAACAAATAAAACAGTTTGTAGTTCGACGTAATTTAACTTACAAATGTTTATTTCGTTATAGCTTATTGGAGTTATCATTTTTCCTTATGCAAAACTCAGATTCAAAGAAATGAATTTTTATCTCATGTATTACATAATGTCACATGTAGTTCACATTGTTTGGCTTATGTATGATCTTATATAAACAATTGAAACCAATTTATTACGTAATACTTGCATCGAATAGACGCATATAGGGTTAATTATGTCTGTCTATCCGTCCGTCATGGACGTTATGAGATTTCAGGATAACTTAGATTCGCACTTTGTAACATCCTACAATCTATAAAATCAACATGGCGGACGAATGAATAACCTTATGAGGTGCGGTTGGTACTTCCATCATTTAATAAATTGTCTTCGAAGAAAAGACAAATTTGGTATAATATTTTCTAGTACAGTGTAAACCAACAACATTTTTCCTGAACAAAATAACAAAAATACTGGTTCGACCAGTATACGATCTCATGAGCCCAATATGCTACTACATTTGATTTATGCTACTTATGGAACGTATTAATAACACATTTGTAAAGTTAAATATTAAAATACAGTGTGTCCACAAAGTCCCTTCGGGGTTTAGAAAAATTCTGGCGAGCAAACAAATTGAGCTAGCCACATGAGGTTTGCGGCAGATTACAGTGAAACTCTGGGAGTTTTTTACTGACCTCAGTAGACCTCGATGTGGGCTCCCGTGGGAGCACGGAGAACGTCCAGACGATATTCGAGCTCTTGCCATGATCTGTGGAGCGTGTCCGCTGGAATAGCCGAGATCGCATTCCTGATACGGGTCTTCAGGTCATCAAGTCCGTTAACTGGTGTTCGGAACACATTGCTCTTGACATAACCCCACAGGAAAAAATCCAGTGGTGTTATGTCTGGTGAACGTGGAGGCCAAGGCATTGGACCGTCTCTGCCGATCCGTCCTCCTGGAAATGTCCTGTCTAGGTACGCGCGTACCTGCAGACCCCAATGAGGTGGAACACCATCTTCCAGAGTTTCACTGTAATCTGCCGCAAACCGCATGTGGCTAGCTCAATTTGTTTGCGCGCCACAATTTTCCAAAACCCCGAAGGGATTTTGTGGACACACTGTATGTTAAGATACAGGTAGACATTTTCGACAGCACTATATACTGAACATTTTATTTTCTGATTATTATGTAATATGTACAGACGCAAAATGAGTGTCTTCTGTTGAAAATAGCATGCTCTTTGGGCGTGATACTTCCGACAAATAAATTAGTCAGCACATATAAATAGAACAGAATAAGAAAATATCTAGGAAAGATGCAATGAATAAATATTATGTTGAAAGGATTCACTTTTGTTTTTAAAAAGCCTGTGATGTGTTGTGCTTTTGTGGACGGTACTAGAGTATCACGTCTGTAGTATATATATGAGATAGTATATAACTTGTCACTTAGGAGCATTGAGAACACAAAGGAAACACGTCGAATCTGTGTTTATTCTTGTACGGTTCATAACATTGTTTTATACGTGATTTTATCTAGATTAAGCTGATGACACTGTATAAAACAGCCAGTTTACCATGACCACTAACAATTTTATTACAATACTTTTGGTAATTTTTTTTACATATGCATGAATACTAACTAAATAATATAAATATTTCTATGCTAATTGAAAATTCTTAAGAAATCTGTATTTTAAAGTATTCTGTCAATTAACTGAATCCAAGCAAAATCTTACTCTTTGTGAATAATCAATAGTCGCTTCCTCGTATTTTGCGAGTGAGTTTATCTAACTACGCTATTGATAGAATTATTTGTAAATGATGTATTGGAAGAATTCTTTCTCACAACTTTACTAAAACGACGCAGAAAAACCACAAAAACCTGTCAGGATATCTGTTTCTGAGCAGAGTTTTTAACACATTAAGTGTCGATTACGAAGCAGGAATGATATACACTAGACCCTTTTACGTGTTCTGTCTGGATGACAATAACCTAACCTAACCCGACCTAACCTAACCTAACCTAACCCGACCTAACCTAACCTAACCTAACCTAACCTAACCTAATCTAACCTAACTTAACTTAACATAACATAACCTTACCTGCTTATTAACAATGCCCTGTAATTCTATTATTAGTATATGTTCAAATACAATTTCAGAATTTTTTTACAAAATGAAATTATTGAGTGTTTCACTTGTGAGGTTCTGAATACAATAATATAAGAATTGTGACTTACGCCTGTCTTTTCTCTAAAAACTTTAAATTTGAATGAATTTTTAAAGTATTTCACATGTTATTTCAAGTGAGTAACCTCTTCTCTTACATGCACAACAATCATAAGATACTCAAGTTATGATATAAAGAAGAATGGTTGGTTTTATTTCATGGCATCTTGAGATGCAACTTACGTTAATGCAGAAGCCATTATATTAAGGGTGTATTTAATAGCCAAGTTCAAAATAAAAATAACATGTATGAAATTTGAATAACGATGTCACTATTTTTTGCAAGTTACCTCAACATCTTCCGGATCTGTGATGAAAACTTCAGGAACTCCTAACACCCATATGCGAAATGTAGGACCATATTCCTTGTGAATCTGACGGAATTTATGCCATAATTCTGGAAATTTTACATAGAACAGTATGGTTATGATTAAAATATTTCATGATGCCAAAACATTTATTTTTGAGGGGCACATACCTCTAAGACAGCAAATGGTATAAGAAACCAAGAGCTTCTTAGCAAGGAGAAACTGGTTTATTTTACGAGAAGTCTGTTGTTTGTAAGAAAACAGCACAGCATCTTATAGCTGGATCAAAGCAAGTTTTACAAAAATACATCTCTTAATCTTATAGTCATTATTAGATGTTAGTTTTATATTGCGTGTAAAAATATAAATGAGTAACCTAACCGTAGAGCATTATCAATTCCTCAGAAATTTAAGTTTCTTTTTTTAAATGCCCTAGATTCAACAGTTTTACACACTCAAAATTTAAATTTTTACTCAAATATTTACTACCAATTTACAGGATATTCAAAAAATATGTATAAACGCATTCAATGAACAAATACGACATTTTAATAAAATAAATCATTACAGAAGTTAGCATTGGCACTTGGTGAATTAACAAATCTAGTTTACGTGTCACAAAATGGCCACGGTTATGTTCGTGGCACATTTGACAGCAGTGAACAAATGACTGACAAGCGGCCACAAACGTTTCTGCTGTGCATACATCTTTTTGAAATATTTGTATACAAATTTGCATACAAGAATTTATATACACGGAGCAAAATTTGAGCCAAACTATTAGTGAACGTACACTATGGAATTCACAAATTATTTAAGTTCAGTGCGAACAATTAATTGACAATAATGTGGGAGGGGAAGTCATGACGTAGTTGATGATTACATTTAAACATTTATCTGTATCTTTAGGGAAACTACGGAAAATGTCAGTCAGATAGCTCGTATTCGGAACGAGAATCGAAACCAGGACATTTCGAATAAAAACCAGAATTACAAACTACTCAACAGCTGATGTACAATAAGCATGTGTTGGTTTGTTGGTTGTTTGGTTTGTTCGTTACTGTTAAATCATTTTGGGCTTTATCGGATAATTAATTAATCTGTGTTTACTATCGTAGTTTTTTATCTCATTCATAATGGACAATTATTTACTACTTGAAAAAATTCCATGTGAGGATGAGTAATTTATAGATTAGCAAACTTGGTTAACACTTACCTTCTTCAGGCACATTGAATAGAAGTATATTACCAAAAATGGGAACTGTTTTTGGTCCTGGTATCATGTTTACTTTCTTGATATCTGACCTCCTGAAAAACCATTTCCAACCATAGGGGAACACAGCGAAAAACGCAACTACCAGAAACAGAACGCTCCCTAGAGTAGTTAACACGATATCGAGCATTTTTATTTCAAAATGTATTCACCTGAAAAATGAAAAAAAAAATAACCATAAATTTTACTGTGAAATAACATTAATTTGGAGCGATTCGAAAGTTATTCTATTACACATTTAAAATAAGAATATTTTTGAAGATGACAGTCATCTGAGATACTGTACCATGTAGTCTCGTATAAATTAACCAGCGTTCTAGGCCACTGGAATGTCAGTAAACGTCTATCAGACTAAACGATGCAATATCCCTGATGAGTCTTCTTGTATCTCACCGCCTTGAGAACAGTGGCTGACGTGCAGTTTAAATTCAACTTTTAATGCCATAACCGCTATTATCTAAAACACTGTTCATTTTTTTTATGTATAGTTTTTAACCTTTCACCTTTTATCTTGAAATATGGCCGAATGGGTTTCCGGGCGAAGTTGCAGCCTCATTATATTTTCAATTTCTTGGCTTGGCACCAATTTCTTAACACGCAAACATCGCTTTTTTAATTTCATTCATATTAACTTACATAAATTCAAATGGGAGTACATATTTTATGTATCCCTCATAGTCCAATACGAGATGTAACATAACCTCACAAAATTCCCATAAATATGCAATTAGAAATGCCTGTCAATTCCTCAGATGACACATGGTATTATGTATCAGCTGTGGAATACATTCGACTTTAAATCTGTCCCAGACATAAACTACCCTGGGTGTGAAACCTGCGTGATCACGGTGATAAATCGGTGTCTAATCATCTTGAACATCGCCGTAACTATTGGCTTACGGAACCCAAAATCTGAGCATCGCTTAAACATATTTTAGTTTCCTGGATTTTAACAGAGTGTGAACTTTAAATTAACGTTTGCACTTTGTATTCAAGCCATCTTGCAAGGTGAACGACATTAGAAGTAGATATTAAAATTTGTAATACAGTGATATAACTTTTGCTTGTGCTGGCTTTGGTTAAGCGTTTTTATAATACGAAACCACTCAAAATTATTAATGAATTCTCAATTTAATTTTCTGAAACTAAAGAAATAATAAGGTTAGAATAAAAAAAAAATTGCCAAATTAAAATTCGTAAAATGAAACGGATATCATAAGAAAATACGTGAAAAATTTGAGTTCTTCTGAAAATGTAACATCTAACACGTAACAGTGTTTAAAAATACCCAATTACTTTGATATAATGTATGGAGCTCTAAAATTAAATAAAAATTAAATTCCATACCAAAAGAACAGACGATGATACAGTCCTGTCCCTTGGATACTCGAAACAACACTGAACTATTAGCTTAACTCAATAACACGGCCTGTCTCCCGACCTTGAATTGTATGCGTTCAATTTACCCATTCAATCAATCAAAGCTCAAACAAAGAATAACAGACAACATTAACACTAACAAAAAAATCTTATGCAAAACATTAAACAAAGAGTGGTACTATGTAAACATGTAAAGCAGATTAAAGAAATGGTATGTTAGTTTATGAATCTGTAAACATGCAACGTCTTAATTGTATCAGACATACGAGGTGCGATCGGAAAGTTTCAAGACTGAGCCTATAAAAACCCGTACACTTATCTCAGGTATTAAATTCATCTATAACCCTCGAAGTAGTTCCCCTGGGAGTGAACACAACGATCCCAGCGCCGCTGCCAAGCCTGGAAATCTTTCTTTGTCAGCCTGTCAAGCACCATCTGCGATTCTGCCTGAATCTCTTCTATCGTCTCAAATCTCCTTCCCTTTAGCTGAATTTTCATCTTTGGGAAGAGGAAGAAGTCACACGGCGAATAAGGAGGGTGCGGGATGACGGCCATGGTGTTTGAGGCCAAAAACTGCCGAACTTTGAGGGCGGTGTGCGCTGGCGCGTTGTCATGATGCGTCGCATGTGGAGTTCTTCCTTTAGAATCAGCTGACAGGTCCCATAGCCTATCCCAACAATGTCGCACAAGTCGTTGATGGTACGACGTCGATCTTCGTTAATGGCCTGCCGAATCTTCGTAACATTTTCAGGCGTTGTGCTCAAAGATGGTCGTCCAGAACGCTCGTCATCATCGACAGAGGTTCGGCCATTTTTAAAACGTGAATGCCACACAAAAGTTTGTGCACGACCCATTGCGGACTCCCCAAATGCTTGCTTTAGCATTTCGTAGGTTTCCGTAGCCGTTTTGGCGAGTCTTTGGCAAGAGATTCAGGCAGAATCGCAGATGGTGCTTGACAGGCTGACAAAGAAAGATTTCCAGGGATGCTTCCAGGCTTGGCAGCGGCGCTGGGATCGTTGTGTTCACTCCCAGGGGAACTAATTCGAGGGTGATGGATGAATTTAATACCTGAGATAAGTGTACGGTTTTTTATACGCGCAGTCTGGAAACCTTCCGATCGCACCTTGTAACCTCAAATGCCGTCATGATACTAATCTCTCTTGTCTTTTGCTTATAACGCATGCAGCGAGTACCATACTACATGAATGCCAAATGAAATAGGATAGCGTGATAATATCTTAGAATTATCTGTACTTGCATCTCAACTTTCATCTTATGCTATCACTTTGTATAAATTGTTCGTAGGAAAAACTTCGGTATGAGATTTGAGACTTTTATAGCGGTAAAGACATCGATGTTTGTCTTCTGGGTGTGAGGGCTTTAGTCCTGAAGATGGAGGCACTATGATTTTCCGAAACACTGGCATCTACGTACAAGTCTACATGGCGCTACAACCCGGAGGATTAAAAATGACATGTACTTCCCTTAGCAAAGACTTGCGTTTGTAAAAAAAATGTAGTTTTATGATTCATAACCAAATATTTATTTGATTATTTCGCATCCGGTAAATACTTTCTCGGAGACAAGATTAAAATCGAAAAATATTTTTCGGTAAACGTCCAGATTGTTATTTTTTATTCGTGTTCTGCAGGTCTTCGTAGTGAAAAGATTTTCCGATTAAAAGTTAAAAAGAATCTTGGCTTTTCTCATAACACATGTGCCTAAAATTAAACCAGAGATAAATGCCTCATCTTAGGGTCCGAGGGTATGGTAATGGGCTGCTTTATCAGGACTATCGATACATCGTAGGTCGATGACAGATCGAATATTCTCGGGTTATCGTATAGTTTATTCACCGTTCAGCCACATGACGCTGGTTGTAACCCGAGAATCTTTCAACTACAGTCGTCGCGAAAGCTTAGCTTTATACAGGGAACAATTTGTGCACATCGTCAGATAACTGTCAAGGCTTTAAGAAGTTCCTAGATGCGTCCTTAATTACAAAATCACTGCCTCTTACTGCGGGTAATTCACTGACAGGCTACCACAACAGAATAACGTACAAGTACTCATACAGTGTCCTGATTTCAAGTCCTTGGTTACTTCCTTCTACGACATACGTGTTTATTTCTAAGTAAATCTTACTGAATTGGTACTCTATGACGGTTTGCGAAAGAGAATATTTGGATTAAAAAATCTAAATACTATTGGAAAAGAGAATTATATACAGAAGAAAATTTATATATCCCCACAAAGACAAGTGGTATCTATATTTACCACCAGCTTCAGTAATCTATAGCTGAGTTTTGCCCACACTCCATATATGAGTTTCGTATTCTTCTCAGAAGAAACAGCGATTATTTCACAAAAAGATACTTGCCAACTGAACTTTGTAATGATGAAAGCTAGTGTTTTCTTTGTAATGGGAACTCAATCTATAAATATTAACATGCACTTCGGCTTCAATAAAATGAATTAAAAATAAAATAAAAATGATAAAAATAAAACACAAATGGCATTTTAAAAAATAGAATTAAATGATAGAACACAAAATAATACAAAATAAAATAAAGAAAATACAATATAAAGGAAAGTAAAACAAATAAAATAAAATAAATTAAAACACACAAAGAAGCTCAATTCAAGGAATAAAATTATATATGTAAAACAAATAAATATTCAGTTGAAGATTTCCGTCTTCTGGGTTGTTGCGCTGTGTAGTCTGGTCGATGTTTACCAACGTATCAGAGGTCATACTGCCTCGGTCATCGCCCTGATGATGGAGGCAGTATGACCTCTGAAACGTTGGTTAACATCGACCAGACTACACAGCGCAACAACCCAGAAGACAGAAATCTTCATCGCCCTGATGATGGAGGCAGTATGACCTCTGAAACGTTGGTAAACATCGACCAGACTACATAGCGCAACAACCCAGAAGACAGAAATCTTCATACTCATCGCCCTGATGATGGAGGCAGTATGACCTCTGAAACGTTGGTTAACATCGACCAGACTACACAGCGCAACAACCCAGAAGACAGAAATCTTCATCGCCCTGATGATGGAGGCAGTATGACCTCTGAAACGTTGGTAAACATCGACCAGACTACATAGCGCAACAACCCAGAAGACAGAAATCTTCATATTCATCGCCCTGATGATGGAGGCAGTATGACCTCTGAAACGTTGGTTAACATCGACCAGACTACACAGCGCAACAACCCAGAAGACAGAAATCTTCATCGCCCTGATGATGGAGGCAGTATGACCTCTGAAACGTTGGTAAACATCGACCAGACTACATAGCGCAACAACCCAGAAGACAGAAATCTTCATACTCATCGCCCTGATGATGGAGGCAGTATGACCTCTGAAACGTTGGTTAACATCGACCAGACTACACAACGCAACAACCCAGAAGACGGAAATCTTCATCGCCCTGATGATGGAGGCAGTATGACCTCCGAAACGTTGGTTAACATCGACCAGACTACATAGCGCAACAACCCAGAAGACAGAAATCTTCATACTCATCGCCCTGATGATGGAGGCAGTATGACCTCTGAAACGTTGGTTAACATCGACCAGACTACACAACGCAACAACCCAGAAGACGGAAATCTTCATCGCCCTGATGATGGAGGCAGTATGACCTCCGAAACGTTGGTTAACATCGACCAGACTACACAACGCAACAACCCAGAAGACAGAAATCTTCATCGCCCTGATGATGGAGGCAGTATGACCTCTGAAACGTTGGTTAACATCGACCAGACTACACAACGCAACAACCCAGAAGACGGAAATCTTCATCGCCCTGATGATGGAGGCAGTATGACCTCCGAAACGTTGGTAAACATCGACCAGACTACATAGCGCAACAACCCAGAAGACAGAAATCTTCATACTCATCGCCCTGATGATGGAGGCAGTATGACCTCTGAAACGTTGGTTAACATCGACCAGACTACACAGCGCAACAACCCAGAAGACAGAAATCTTCATCGCCCTGATGATGGAGGCAGTATGACCTCTGAAACGTTGGTTAACATCGACCAGACTACACAACGCAACAACCCAGAAGACGGAAATCGTCATACTCACCGCTGTGAGAACCTCAAATCATACAAAGGAGGTTAATAAACTATGAATTTCTTCGAAAATTCTTATTTACTTTCACTGTCTTAGTTGACAATGTCTACTTGTGTGTGCAAAGTTGCTGAATAACCTGAAATCGCGATTAGAAAAACAAACCTAAACATACGTTGATTTGTTAGATCATTATTATCGTAATTTGAATAACATAAGAATATTTGAAAATTAAATGGCTGTCGCAATGTAGGTGTTTGCTAATTTCAATTACCTGGAACTTGTCAGACAAACTCTACGCTTTGTCAAGTCACCATGTCGTAATTTTAACACAATAATTACCATGTATTATTTATATATTTTTATATTGAATTTTATATTACACAAAATATTCCTCATAAACGAAAACAGTTTTGAATAATTTCGAAGGGACTTACGTTCTTAGTCATACAGTGAGGATCTAGCCAGAATTATCACCCAGATCATAAATATTCTCAGTAAGAGGTTTTTCTGCAGGGGGCTTAAAGGGGAACATCCTACCTCCTTTTTTCTAATTTTTGTCTATTATCTGAACCCTTTGTTATCGGCACAGAACACATCAGACTACACAGGCAATACACCAGTATCAAAATATCGATACACACATCCATAATCGATATATCACACCCGTCACTACTCTTAAACACGAAAAAAAATATACACTGCTGTAGTTAACTCCTTTTTAACAAGTTGGCAGTACCACCCTGACCTAAATTATTTTCTTCTACACGAGGTATCAACTAACAGTTGTACAAATGTCTATTAACTTCGCCATATTTGTTTGTCTCTCTGTCCGTCTATACGCATATTCAAGTCATTTCCCAGCCAGACATTAGACAGAAACTCCGCTCACGTGAAATTCATTGAACGTGGACCAATATGACGTCACTCGATACATTTTCAAAGATGAAATAAATTCTGACGAAGGCGTCATAATTGTTACGCCATGCATACATTTCCTAACTTGTCACACTGTAGTTTTGAAGTTTGTGGGATAATTGTGGTAGGAAACCTGTATAAAATCAAAATTACTTTTCTTTAACTTTATTTTAAAGGCATAAATGTATCATATATAAGCCTTTTCACTAAATACACAATGTAATTTAAAATTAAACAAAACATTAACTCCACTCCTGTAAAAATCCCTATATATATTTAAAATAATGCCAAATGTTGAAAATAATTGTTTATACTTTTATTTCAAGACTGTTTGCCTGTCCATTTGCTTTCCTCCGGAAATTTCATTCTCATTTCCTTCAAAATATTGATTCCATTAGGCTATAACATAAAAATGAACTGGAAATAAATATTGGATCCTATCGTGGAGATATTTTAATTCTGAGCCCCTGTTTCGCTCTTAGAATAAATTCAAACATTAGGTCGATATTTTCTCTCTTATCTATCGACTCAAGTTTGTATTTCCTTAAAACGCGTGAGACTACAGTCTTCTGTTCCAGGATAGCAAATCGTTGTCCTGTTGAAAGAAGAACATTCTCTATTAAAATAGAAACAGCAGTTCATTACGAATCAAGACTGCATATTACACGATCCTTCATTCTTGATTTAAATACTTCTATTAAGCACAGTTATCCTTGAGAAGATAAACTAGTCAGCTGGCAGCCACGAAATTTCATGTTTCAAGGTCACAGCAATAACATAACGTTGCAACACAAACAGCCGTGCCGTGCCGTGCCGTGCCGAGGTGAGTTAAAACAGTTGAGAGCTAACAGCGTAATAAAGCATTGTGCTGTATACGTCGTAAGACGGACAGAATCCTTCTATGACCATGAAATTTAGCTAGTGGCTGACGTATCGTGTATACGGATTTCCGTAAGCAAGGACCTATGAAACGTCTGTAAAATTCTACAAGACGCAACAACTCAGAAGACAGCCATCTTCATATCAGAGCTCCTTTGAAGGTTAAGAATACACACGTTGCTGGCCAGCCAGCCCTGGTACGGTAGGAGGGGAAGTTGTCTTGCTTCCCCTCTTATTACGACTTAGCTCAAGCTCGTAGATATTTTGCGTCCAGTATAACTTAAGGCTTGTCCTATTTGTCTCTCTCAATTGTGGAGGGGCGTAACTGAAAGACCGAATATTTAAACGGCCTGTTCAGTTCCCAGTGCAGAGGTGAGCTATTACATTATTTTATCGGGGGACAAATAATGTTATTTCGAATTGAAAACGTGCAGTTTGGTCTCCGAAGAAAAAAATAATTATTAAACTGCTAAAGAATTATTAGTTCTTCGTGATAATTGAACATAAGCGAGACACATCAAAGGGTACCATAAAGCATTATTAAAAAACTAATTCGGACAGAAAATCTTTAACTCTCATTAATGACCTCATGAAACTTGTACAAGCTGGGTACCATTCGATTTTTAAGCTATCAGTTAAAACTGCATTACATTTTAGAATCAAATTTATACATAAGAGGCCCCAAAATTTGAATATTTTTATTTTTATTTTTATTTTCAGCACTGTTACGTTATATATAAAGTTTCAGAATGTTAAACACTATTAAGATTTTATATATTTAAGTAACCAAAATAGTTATAATAATATAATAACTTAATAAATATGCCGAAAACCCAAAGTTTACGTGCGTTCTCGACGAAGTTGAATCACCTCCCATGTGCTCTGTACCATTCTTGTATCGGCCGACACTTACCTTGTCAGAACAGCCTTTAGTCACAACATTTTCATATAAACGTGTGACTGACTCCTTCTAAGATAGTTTAAACTCTGGTTTCTTGGAGCCGGTGTTCAGAAATCGCCATAGATTATTTAGTGAAATAAAATTGCACATTTCACATTTTGTTTCTACGTCATTATTTTACACCCTGGTTATACAGCAGCGCTGCAACGGCCAAGAAGTGAATCGACGTTTGTGGAGGGATTCTTAAAGAGCTCTTGTTAGTGGCTGACTAGCATGACGTCACAATCTTTTCGCTACTGTTGATCACTGCGTCGGTTACCGCTATTCTTATTCACAGCGGCACACAGCCAAAAAGATTCTCACTGTACAAATTAGGACTCTCAAATGTCCCTAAAAGTGACCACTTTATAAACTTCCGATTTAATAACGTATTCTACAATTCAAACTACTCATTACTTACCAATGCAATTTCTGGGACCGGCGCTGAATGGAATGTACGCAAATGGATGTCGACCCTGTACCTTCTCTGGTAGAAAATGATCAGGGTTAAATTCTTCTGGGTTGGGAAATACTGCAGCATTTCGGTGTAATATAAGTGGAGAAATGGGAACAAAAGCCCCTGCTGGAATCGTGTAGTTTTCTGTAATTTGAGTACAAATTATGAAAATCAAAATCTAATCCTGATATACTAATGAATTTTTTTTAAGTTTACTTTCAGTTTATGCCGAACAAATCATTTGCTCATTGCTTCAGTGTTCAGATAATGATACTTCATTCATTTTCTTATGAATCTTGACCTTAGCTGGGACATTGAACAGCCAATCACAATAACAGAATGGATATAGCACTTAATTACAGCTTGCCGACAGTAGAGGTCACGCGAGAAATGTTTGCACTTGCGCAAAGGACTGATTTTGGTCGTGTGAGATGGACTCGTCCGAGGCACGCGCTAGAGGGGTGTCAGCTTCAGTTGGTTCGTAGCTCTAGCTGTGTTTAGTTCGGTGCGTCACCGCAGCTGAGGCTCTGCTATCCCCCTCCCCCACTATTACTGAACTCCCCTCTCTCGTCTTACACTCGGTGCCATCACTACTCGCGCGACCTACCCGATCACTGTTACATGAAACCGGTTTATGAACAAAATACCACCGAGTAATTAATATCCTTCGCGCAGTTATAAGCTGCGATTAGTGTACACCAAGAAATTTATGTGCATATTACTACTTACACTTTTAAATTATGCACTATTTGACTGTATAATTTTAAGTTATTCTAAGTTCTGTTAGATTGTTGAGCAATTTCTTCGATGGCGTTGTCAGTGCTTAAGGGAAGATGTTCGTATGTAGCGTGTTAGTTAAGCAATCAGAATGATTTACGCACACGTGGGTGGCGTGAAACTGTAAGGCATTGAAGTAATGTATTTATAATGTACGTAGTTACAGCAAATATAGATGTTCTGTGTTTCTTACAAAGGGTTCAAAGTAGAAATGTACATTCAAATAGGACTATCGCATTAGTGTTTTAGGACAGAAATTAATAGAATTATCTTTGAAGTACGTGGTATTGCTTTCAACTGGTTACGTTAGTCCAATTCAGCCACACGATTGATAAGACAAAATAAAATAAGACATTTACATATGTCTGGAATAAATTAATAAAAATATCAGCGGAATACAAATTTGGAAATAAAACAATTTTAGAATTGGTTAATCTGCAAAGTATACCTTTTTAAATTGTATTTACCTCCTTATTTCTTTTATTTATTTAGTCTAAATTTTCCGTGTCACTAGCATTACTTCCGTGATGCACATAATAGGTTATGTCTATATGAAGTGAGAGTTAACACTAAACATCTATGAAAACAATGATCATTCATTTCGATGCGGCTGTGGACTTCCATTTATATGAGTTTCTATGGAGACATTACGATAAGAGTCAGATCAATTTTGAAGCCCGTGTGTTGTTAAGAAGCTAAAATAATAATATTTGACATATATTTATGTTACTTGGTAAATGCAATGTCACTTCTAGTGTAAGGATATTTCGCGGCTGTGCCGGCGGTACCGCACTGCCTTTCACCCATGCGTGATCGATTGCCGCTTTTCTTAATCCTAGCGGCACAGCCGCCAAATGTCCCTTCTATATTACACGAGTCCTTGAGTTACTACACACAGCGGTACTTAAACTCTATTCTGCGGCCAAATTCTCCACAGAAAAGGCTAATGTCATTTGAATTATTTCTGGGAGGAATGATGTTGATATTTTACTCAGAACTCTCTGCGTCTTGGCACTGTTGAGACTGCATAACATATTTTTCTTTGGAAGAACTGGAAACATCGTGAAAAATGTATTTTTTTTCTGTTCGCCTTTCATTTCTCATTTTTCTTCTTAAAATTAGCCTTGAATTTCTCGTTACATTTTCTCTTTCTTGTGGTAACACCCTCCTTTCAGCAGCGTTAAGATTTCAGAGTGCCGATTTGGCCTTGATGTTCTCACAGTCTGCAAGCCAGAAGTGGACGGAGCTCCACCCACTTCGTGAATTGGTTCAGTTTGTCCTTGGCTTGGACAAACTATTCTGTAGTCAGTCACAGTGGGCAGGACTTTAACATATATAAAGTTTCATCACCCAATACGTCTGTTCAGTAAACCCTGGCACAGCCTTTACAGTTACAGAAATCTTTTGGTAAGCAATGTCTTCCATAAGAATATATTCGTATGGATTTTACCTCATGAACAGTTTCCGTTCTCGGTCGTAAGCTGATTTCAGACAATTTGAGAAGAAATGTTTGATCCATACGGTAAAAAAATCTGTGTTCATCCATCCTGACTTTAAGCGCACATACAAACGTGGAGAGGGACCTCCACGACTAAGCCTCCTCAGCCGGGAGAAATTAACATCGGTGGTATTAAAGCCCACTAGCTTTCAATGCAGAACGGGTAATATTTCTACGTCTCTCATAACTTGTAGCAATGCCGATTGGATTTTTGCATTTAAAACTAGTGACTGAAGGGATATCAGCACATTTCAAAATCCACTTTCATCGACATTAAAGACACGATTAAGTCCAAAGTTGTAATCAGAAACATCCTCTAAGTGTTCATACAACCTAGTGAATTCTATTTCTTTAAAAGCCGAATTCCTGACTAGTAGTTTCAGACTTCTTAACACTAAGTAATATGTTCCTGCCACATTGGTTTGGAGGTTATAATTATTCAGTTGTTTTTGTTTTTCGTTCTTCAAACTCGTAGGCGATGTTTCATGAAGCTTAACCCATAAAACAGGCTTGCAAATTCAACACGTGGTCTCACACGTAATCACTGAAAATTGGTAATCTTCTCATTGTTTTGGCCACCAGTCAAGTTCAATCATGACTCTCCATGACGCCTTGAACATTGTTCTACGGGATACGAGAAATCTATGAAGAAAACATTTGGTAACCCAGACGTGCAATGAACAGGAAAGAGACGCATTCTCCTTACGACTGCTACTAGTGTCATCATAACCTAATCCACCTTCTCCACGTGTATAACAACAAAGACATTAACAAATTGAGGGAATATTAACCTAAAATAACACACTACATGTATTTCCATTAGTATTTGGGACTTACCGGAGACTCTTCAATGTCTGATTTATAACAAAAATCACTAAAACGAAGAAAATTCATGTTAAACGCACACTGCTTGTCTGTTGTCTGAACCACAACTGGTACTAACTTTTGAAAGTCACCGCTAGATGGCAGTGCGATGTAGTGTTCACCGCGACGTCTTGATGTAACTTAACCAACTGTGTGACAAAACCACTCTCTCGCCAGTAACACTACATATATTTCTACGACAGCACAAGAAAAGTTGTATAAGCTCTTGAAACCATTCTGCATCTGCCTAATTTATTCTCGATTCACAAGCAATTATACCTAGTCAGCAGACAGACGCCATGTATAAACACGTCATTTGCCAATGTTAATACCAAATGTGCATTTAAAAGTTCGTAATAAATTAATTATTTGTATTAATTCTTAATTACACACTACCTGGCGGCCCCTGTAAATCATTTTCATGAAACCACAACTTATTATTAAACGTATTTATAATTTGAACATATAACTTATTATTTTATTTTAATATTTTCCGTCAAATCACAATTTTAATAAGATAATAAAATATAAAATATTTAAAATATCATTTCACGTTCCGCATCGAATGATCGATTTACAAATTGGAACGTCTCTTACGACATGTTTCGGTTATATTTAACCGTCCTCAGGTATAAATTAGATTGGTAACATTTAAAACTCGAATTACAATCATTTACAATGTTATGCAATTTATTGAAATGTTCTTATCAGATTACTCTTATATATTAGAACGAAAGTATTGTTTTTTTTATTTATTTATTATTTATTTATTTACTTCCATCATTTTGTTTTCTATATTACTCCATATTTATTAATGTTTTATTTATTTAAATCATTGCTTTACAGACTAATATTGAACATCAGATGAACCACGCCATATAAAAAACAATACCTTCGTTCTAATATATAAGAGTAATCTGATAAGAACATTTCAATAAATTGCATAACATTGTAAATGATTGTAATTCGAGTTTTAAATTTTACCAATCTAATTTATACCTGAGGACGGTTAAATATAACCGAAACATGTCGTAAGATACGTTCCAATTTGTAAATCGACCATTCGATGCGGAACGTGAAATGATATTTTAAATATTTTATATTTTATTATCTTATTAAAATTGTGATTTAACGGAAAATATTAACCTAATTCACAATATGACGCAAATATACTACCTTATATAACTTATTGTTTGCTAAATATTTAGTAAGAAATAGACGAGGAAACTTACTAAGTTTAACATCGACGTCAAGTTTTCTGTTAAAACCCGGAACACTGGGGTAGAGTCTGAGAGTTTCCTTGATCACTTGTTCCAAATACTTCATTCTTTGGAGGTCTTCATATGTCGCTGGACGATCAGAGTCCCAAAAAATGTCATTTAACTCTGCCACAACCTTTTCCTGTCATGAAAAATCCGTTAAAAACTATAGTGGAGCTTCAATCAACTTCCTTGTAATAATTAATCAAAAATAAATAAATTATAAAATATCTCCTGAATAGAAACACGCCTGTCCAATACTATCCTACTTACGCATTTGCACATTACAAGATATTGTATAGGGTCCCATCCATTCCAAACTAGAATTAAAATAAACTATAAACTGCGATGTTTTAGAAACGATTCTAAAATCTTCCTGGTTGTAGAAGCATTTAAAACATAACATTTCCCCATCTAGCGTCATTATTGGGAAATTTTAGGGTCTCGCAAAAACAACCAAGATCAATAAATTGAATTCTGTATATTAAAATATTAATTTTTTTAAAATATTATGCGAGTCCTGGGTGAATAATTGTAAAAAAATATGGAGGCTTGGATGATGATTAAATTTAAATGTTGCCGGGTTAATTAAATTTGTCAAAGTGAAAAGGAGAAAGTGTCTGGGAGAACTGGCAGTCGAAAGACTGGGCTATATTAGTTACTGGTAAGTTATTTGCAAAGCGATATGTACCTGTACGTCAGGGTACGCACCAAGGAGGTACAGAGTCCATGAAATTGCAGCTTCCGTCGTGTCGTGGCCCTGAAAGTCAACATTTAATTACGTTCACTGAACTCAAAAATAAAAAAGACTCAGCTTAAAATACTGAAATGAAATAGATGAGTCAGGAGCGTTCCGGAGTTACCATGGCAACTACGGTTTTGCGCATGCGTGGTCCTGCTATGCGCAATGCGTAATGTCCATACATTTTTAGTTTCTTCGATTATAAACTTGTTGTCGAATTTAAAGGATGTATTTATGTGAATGTTCCTAAATATATTACCTCGACTCAATGTATAAATATTACTGGCGAGGCAGAAACTAAACAAATGCATTTATTTATGAAATTTAACCCTAATGCTAGGACGACTTTAACCTATAAATATATGTGATGATTGATAACAGCAAAACTAAAATCCGATTTAAGATGAAAATATATGTTAATTACAGAACACAAAAACTTTGTTCATTTAAATGCATTATTGTAACCTTTCTCTATACATCTGCTTTTTGGGTAAATTCTTAACTAAAAGATAAAAAAGTTGTCAGTGGAACCACGGTTCCGGAGAATTTGACGTAAATACGTCTATACGGAAAGGAAGTTTATATATTGGCTTTATTCTAAATATTTCCTTTATACATGCTTTACAATTGAGATAAGTTTGATTAAGACATTGCTTAATCAACTTGAATTAGTTACGCTTAAGATGGGTCTGTGGTAGATGAATGTAATGTAATGTAAGGTAATGTACTGTTTTTATTATTAGTGTTCTGTCTGACGACAGGTCCGTTTACTTGGCAGATGATTCAGAAGTGGTTTGCCATTGCCTTCTTCTGTATGTAAATGATGATAAATGTGGAGTAATTGTTGGGATGCCACGGAGGAAAACTCCGTGTTACCTAGACCACGGCCTTGCCCAACACAAGTTATAAATTCGGGCATCGCCGGGAATCGAACCCAGGACCCCAGACCACCGTGTAAGAAAATGTAATGAAATGTTTTACAGGTAACAACAATGCCGACTAAACAGATGACGTTTCCTAAGTAACATAACAATGAAGTTACACTTTTTCGTAACAATTTTTCGTAACACATTTTTGCCGAATGAAACTGACCCTAAAATATAGACGTATTTACGTCAAAAAATGCGTCTATTAATTTCGCCCCATCAGTCTGTCCATCCGGCCAAATATAATAACCCGTAAACCGCTCGAAAGCGTCTTCACTACACGACGTAACAACCCAGAAGACCCGCCATTTTCATACAATTTTATATTGGTGAGTTTTACTAAAATGTGTCTGCACATTGAATTTTGATGAATATCGGAAAACAATAATTGACATTTTGCATCTCTCCCCGCGGTAGTGACTTTTAGACGGGCTTCCAAGCAACGCAGGTAATCCCAACTAAAACGTCACTGGCTCAATTTCAAAGGTAAAAATAGTTTCAAAAGCACCGATAAGGTTACGCTATTTATGCACTAACTATTTTTTTTAAAATAAAGTAATGTCCTTTAAGAAGAAAATTCATGAAATAACGTCAGTCTATGAACAAGTGTTTGATACGAAATTTACATTGTGGTGGTAAACACAAGCTGTGATTTGCACAGAACCTGGTGTTCAGGGCATTAGATCTTCTTATTTATGTACTTATGCTACGAAAACAAAGAGTTTTCTTACCTCAAACATGAAGGTGTCCACTTCTTCCCTTATATCCGCATCTGTGAGCAAACCTTCCTTTTCCGATATTTCGATCAGGAGATCCAAAAACGCCAAACGTCTCTTTTTCTCTGCGAATGTAATAAATTTATTTAACTTCATACTATGCCCTGTAATAGACTGTACCGGATCTAATAATGAGTTACTATTATTATTATTTAGTGTTCTGTCTGACGACAGGTCCATATGAACAGGATCCTTCCATCCTTTTCTCGGACTGGGACCTGTTCATATACGTTCTTGGCAGATGATCCAGAAGTGGTTTGCCATTGCCTTCTTCTGTGTGTGAATGGAGTAATTGTTGGGATGCCACGGAGGAAAACTCAGTGTTGCCTAGACCACGGCCTTGCCTAACACAAGTTATAAATTCGGGCACCGCCGGGAATCGAACCCGAGACCCCAGGATTACAAGGCCGGCGTTCTAACCGCTAGACCACCGTGGCTGTTTAATGATTACAGAGCATTAATGAAACAATCGGTAGGGTAAAACCAAAGTAATTTAAGAAAACTCCCCAAAGACACTTTAATCACAAAATTTCGCACGTGGACCAAGAACTGGGCGTTCATATTAGCCGTGTTACCTAGAATAACACTTCGAAAAACGAAAAATAAGAAATCTTATTTCCGTGGTTCAGTGTTAGTACATACGTTGGAACACAGCAGAACCTATCTGACAAAACACATCGTTAACTAGCTCCAAACAGCTTTTAACAGGACCTGTTAACCTGCCTGTTGTAAGCCAACTCCTGACTGAGAGTTTCGACTCAAATTTAACTGATGAGGGGAATCCCTTAGATTGGCAACTTCGAAGGCACTTTTGCCGACCAACACCTGACAATGAACACACACGGGCAATCGAATCAGCAGGCGACGGTGAAGTCAGCGCAACGAGTGGTCTAACTAGTCGGTTTCTCTGACTTAGGTTTTCCGTGCTTTTCCTCAGTTGTAAAGAAAATGTCAGGGTAAAATTCAAAAAGGGTCATGACATACCAGCGGCAATAAAAATGTATATAATCAATTGTAAAAATGCCTCGGGATGTGACTAACACTTTTGACAGACATTCTCCGCTACTGACATGAAATACGGTGGTTTTAAAAGCGGTCCTTAGTTGGGAGAAGTTTGTAATTAATCACGAGAACCATGAAAGATCTCTGATGAGAGAGGTCATGTTTATCACTGAATGCAGCAAAGATAACTGGACAAAGATATGGCAAGATAAAATGAATCATATTTTTGGTGTAATAGAAGTTTAATTCCGTATATAGAATTTTAATTTTTCCAATACACACCATTTATCAAGCTACATTTGTAGGTCAAAGTAAAACCTAAATTACCCCAGTAAACTTAAGGCAATTTAGGGACTTTTATGATAATAAATACGAAGGTCACTTAATTATTTAAAGAACAGTGGTAATTACTCGCAAATTTCGATTTAAATTCCAATAATCTGGCATTAACCGCCACGGTGTTCTAGCGGTTAGAACGCTGGCCTTGTAATCCTGGGGTCTCGGGTTCGATTCCCGGCGGTGCCCGAATTTATAACTTGTGTTGGGCAAGGCCGTGGTCTAGGCAACACGGAGTTTTCCTCCGTGGCAACCCAACAATTACTCCATTCACACACAGAAGAAGGCAATGGCAAACCACTTCTGGATCATCTGCCAAGAACGTATATGAACAGGTCCAAGTCCGAGAAAAGGATGGAAGGATCCTGTTCATGTGGACCTGTCGTCAGACAGAACACTCAATAATAATAATATTCTGGCATTTACATACGGAATAACTTCTCTGTGAAGGTAGTTACAAGTTATTTATTATTCCGTATATAAATAACTAAGAAAGGAAAGCTAGGCCATACGTTTGTTACAGGGAATTTTACGTTAAAAAGAAATACTTTTACTTTATAATACATGAATTATAATTATCATACAGTAGAGAAATGCCAGAAAAAATGTTTATTCAACTCTAATGAAATACGGTCTTTAGGTTCAAAATAAGCTGTAGGATTACTTACTTGTGTTGAAATTTTCTTCAGAATTCAAATTCGCTCTGTATTCTTCTCTCCTCTCTTTGATCATCTGTATAATAAACATTGTTTCATCACCGAAACATACAAACTTATTCAGAACATAAAAATCACTTCAGAGGTTAGATTCTGTGACCTGTCGGCACCTGCAAAGTATTTGCGCATATTAATTGAGCAGCGGCCTAGCAACGAGTGTGATCTCTACTGGAGTTTCACCAGGAGCCCGGGAGGTGGCTGATCTATTTCTGATTTAAATTTTGTAACGTAGTAAGTGATTTTTTGGGGTGTATTTTAAACATTGCATTATTTTTAAAGCCAAATATATTGTGTTTATATTTAGCACGTAAAATAGAAGGAGATATGCAATATTAAATACGAATTTCTGACGTGTCATGAGTGGTGAATCCCAATTTATTCTTATTTAATTTAGGTGCTTTGTTAATCCTGCATAGAGCCCGTCAAAAATATCTCTCTCACTCTCAGACTGTGGAGCTAGCGTTCGATTGGAAGGATTCTCAAAAAATTGATAAGATTTTAACAAACATTTGTCCGATCTTTATTAAGCTAGGCAACAATAACATTAATTAAATATTAAACATCTTGCGTTTTTCGCGTGGAAGTTGCTGGGTGGGGAATCCCATGCGGGAATCCCCTTCCATAACAATAGTCAAAACTGAAAGTGTGATTAACGCGACAGAGTTGATACGCTCTGAGGACATGTTATAACTCGTGATGTAACCTCACTTTCGTATTCTGTTGGAGCATGTAACGTAGATGTTTTCTTAGTGGCTAGTACTAACCCGATTAGTGAAGCCGTGAAGTATCTGTAGGAGTCTGGCATCCTCTCGTCCTATTGGAGTCAAGTTATAGATGAACTGCCTATAAAGCCAAGGGGATAATTGTCTGTGGACGAGAATCTTTGTCAGCCTGAAATATATGAAGACGCTTGGAATTTGCTGTTATATTTATTGAGTAACCTACAAAACAAAGTGACATCATAACGTAAGGAATTATGGGTACTATTAACTTGAAAGTATCGATTACGCAGAATGATAGAAAAGTCACACAACCCATATTAAAATATTTAGTATAATAAAGTTGAATTAATAAACACAAAATATCGCTGTGACTTCACAAGAACCCACGCACGTCATGTTATAACCTGCTCGCGCCAGTACGTCAGCTGTCTTTCGATAGTCGAAGTACAAATATGTCTTTTTCACAACTGCAACGAGTGTTCATTATCGATTACTATGTGGCTTCTCGTTCTTACTTTACTTGCCAGAATGAGTTTCGAGATATATTTCTCGATTCACCTCCGCCAAACAAATCGATAATATCTCGACTTATGAACCTTCTCTGTGACAAAAGAATTCGTGCATCTCTGAATGTGGTGGACATTTCCAATACTTATATAACATTTTTTGTTATCTTATTTAAATATAATTTATTTCTTTACACATAAAACATGCGTCAAGAATGGGTTATGTGAGTTTTATATCACACTGCATATTAAAATGTACATGTCTCTCATTTTATCTATTGGTTTAGGACAGATAATAAAATAAAGGTACTTCAGAGTTGGGTACTGAGTCCATATCTGGACGTAATAGACATTATCAAGAGGCTAGAATAAATTTATAATGAGGGACTATATAACATGTACTCTTAAATATTAATGTTATCAAATGAAACAGGATGAGATAAGAAATTAATACCAAATTTTAGTTAGTGAACATAAACATACGAACCCACTTGGGAGACTCAGATACAGATGGTAGGATAATATTAAAGTAGATCTTAAACAGAGTAAGACTATATGGTTGTATTGATTTGTTTCTCAACGGGGAAATTTGTCTGACTCTTGTGAAAAACATAATTATCCCACGACAAGGGGGAATTTCTTAACTAATTACGCAATTATTAACTTCACAAGATAGATTCTTCATATTTGAAGAAACGCGCAGTTTAATATGCATTATGTGTCATTTAAGAACATTTCTAAGAAAAAAAATATACATTTTATAGATCGCTCAAACCCTTACAAACAGCTCGTTAATGTTACAGCGGAAGTCATGGCCAAGTCACGCTTAAAACATGACTCATGTTTCCAGTTCTGCGCAGTTGAATCCAAAGTGTGAGTTGCGTTAACGTTGTTATGTTTTGAAATCTAGTTTAATTGGCGAAGCATGTAAAACTTTTATTGAAGAAGTTCACTTCTTGAGGTCAATTTCTCGTTATCACTGTCTTAAAACTGTGACGTCACACGAAGATTCAGAGATTTTTTTACAAATACGCAATGCGCATGTCCTATTCAAAAAGATTCAACCTAATGTCATCTTACATACAAGAACTTGCCGTAGCCAATAAGAATTTGTTGCATCCGGTCTCCGAGCTAAATGTCAATTTATTTTGCTATTAATCATCTCCAGGTTACTGATGTAAATTATGAAGTTCCTTAGAGCTCTTATAAAATTCTCATAAACAGATATTATATTAACCATAAAAATTTAACGGATAAAATATCTACATTAACTTAAATTTAATAAATACTTAATTACTGTATTTTAACAAATTATTTTTCTTACCGTTTTACAGCTTTAGTATATTCAGAATGATCGTATTTGTTATCATGCATGGGTATACCCATAGCAGCTTCTGTCAACACAGAAATGACAACAATAAATTTATCGAGCCACTGCTTAATAACTACAATAAAATAAATAATGACAACTTAATAACTACTCAAATTACACTCTGATATTATGGAGAAACTAATATTGTGAATGGAGTAATTGTTGGGATGCCACGGAGGAAAACTCCGTGTTGCCTAGACCACGGCCTTGCCCAACACAAGTTATAAATTCGGGCACCTCCGGGAATCGATCCCGAGACCCCAGGATTACAAGGCCAGCGTTCTGACCGCTAGACCACCTCATCTTATTATTATTTAGTGTTCTGTCTGACGACAGGTCCATATGAACAGGATCCTTCCATCCTTTTCTCGGACTGGGACCTGTGCATATACGTTCTTGGCAGATGATCCAGAAGTGGTTTGCCATTGCCTTCTTCTGTGTGTGAATTGAGTAATTGTTGGGATGCCACGGAGGAAAACTCCGTGTTGCCTAGACCACGGCCTTGCCCAACACAAGTTATAAATTCGGGCACCTCCGGGAATCGATCCCGAGACCCCAGGATTACAAGGCCAGCGTTCTGACCGCTAGACCACCGTGGCGGTACCACAGAAATGTACACAAAAAAAATTTAGGGCGATCATTCCTGTGAGAATGGAAGACGCCTTCGTTGCATCATGGCACGGTACAAGTTTAAAATTTGATATTTACCACAGATTATGTCCAGTGTGCACTTATTAATGTGTTCGTTTATGGTGGTGAAAGGTTCTTTGATGTGAGCCTCAAGGTTCTTGACCAGAAATTCACTGTTAACATTGAACACTTGGACATATTCCTCCAGTATCTTAAAATGAAACGCTGGGGTAAGGATCTTGCGCCTGGTGTGCCACTTCTCGCCTTACAACAATAACAAAATACAGTTATTAACTTTGCTGAAGTCGGAGCGAGGTGAATCATGAAAAAAAAATACAAATTCATGCTTAAATCTAAACCTAATTTTATAGAGCATTTTTTTTCTTCAAATTTTAAAGCCATTTGGTCAATTAAAACGTTCAGAAAAGGTTACCAATATACCCTACCTTTAACCACGTAATTACAGCCCCAAATTCAAATATCGTTTTTCTTAGATTCATTTTAATAGTGTCCTTTATATATATATATATCTGTGTCTTCCTCATTGTCTGTTACCTTGAAGTTAATCGGCCAATATTGCTACTTTTCCCCAATCCTCACGCTCCTTTTGTGTAATAATAAAACAAAATTACGCGAAAGTAATATAAATTATAAAATTACATTTTATACGAAACATTTTCCATTCGGATATTACTTATGATCCATAAAATCTAACGTGACAGAATTGAAACTGAAAACCAATTTTAGGCTAAACCAATACTGGTACACAATATTCTCATCTGTGGTTTAACACCCCACCATGGCCTTCTATACATCACAGGTTTCTAAATCGTTATTAACACTAACAGAAGTGCTCCTCAAATGGCGCGGAAAATAAATTTGTTAACTTTTATCACAATCTTGTACAAAAAATTAAAATTATGGAAATATATGTATCATTCACTTCTGTTTATTTATCAAATTTCAATTCTGAATTAACCGTAACATAGAAAACGTACAGTGTCTCCCAAAAACAAGCATATTATAATACAGAATACCAACCTATTTACCTGTATGTGCTTTCTGTGTTTACGTGGAGAACCTAGTGTTGTCTACACTTAACAGATGGCACCACAATATCTTTCCCCATGATTCACATATGTTATGACTGATAACCATTAAATATGCTACTTACCTGTGCTAGTTAGCAGGCCAGTGCTGAGCCATGGCTCCAGCAGTCTATAATCTAGCGATTTCGTTATGTGAGATCGATTGTTCAATATGACCTGAAAACAAATGAGTCGCGTTGATTCGCACCGAGCTCCATCAAATGCAGCCTTCTAAAATGTCTTAAATATTCTTCTCTTTGGTAATTTAACAACATTTAATCAACTGAAAATTATACTAAAACATGAAAAAGAAATATAAATAAATTCAGAGATATCTTGAGGAAAATAAAAACTGCTGTTAAGACAGATGGCGTCTGAGCTGAGAATCTATAGACAAGTTTTAAACTGAAGAGAGATTTAGAAGGATGTTGTTAGAGACTTATTTGCATCTATTACAAGGATATTTGCCTGGATTGACTGAGGAGAAACACGTTAATAAGCCTATTCGAATATGTGGTTGAAATTTTATACCAGATACAAGTCTCTTGTGCTTTTGTTCTGTCTTTACTGTAACAACCTCAAAAACTATATTTCTTCATTTTTCTCTTGTTAAATATCCTGTAAGTTTAGTAAATTAATGATATCTTCTTCCACATATATTCAACCATTCCATTCACAAAGTACAAAATCCCCGTTTAAAATCAACGGAGAGTAACTTATTTTGTATCTTTTTCATTTATGCCTATATTTCCTTTCTTTCTCTGTTTTTTTTTCGTATATTTATATAATTCCTTCCACTTTATGGTACTTCTTTATCATATCTTTAAAAACAAAACAATAAGGAGAAATGCCAACAGTAACTCCTGTACAAAGTTAGAGCGTATCTTCAAAGCTGTCTGACGTTATGAGCACTTATATAAATAGGACTTTGTCATTTAGAGTCACCGCCGATAACTCAGTCAACGCAAACATACACACACAAAATCATAACCCAAGTGTAGATAAATAACAATAAAAACATCAATAATAATCTACAGAGTATCCCAAAAAAATGTATACAGAGCAGAATATATGGAGGCCGCTTATCAGTCACTTGTTTATTGCTGTCACACAAAATTAAAGGTTGCCATTTTGAAAATCTACATTAGATTCGCTAATTCACTAAGTGCCAATGCTGACGTATGCAATTATATAGTTTATTAAGACGTCTTTAATTCATCTATTAAATGTGAATATATATTTGTAGTTTAAATGCGTCATGTTTGTGCTTAATTCAGTAATATATTTATTTATTTCCGTCAGTACACAAACTTAGTTGTTAAAATTGGTGTTATTAAAGCTAAAACTTTAAAATTTGGCGCTTATCATCGCTATTACGATGTTACAATTTTAGCGCTCATTATTTTATTTCACAACATGTTTCAATGCAACCGCATCATCTTCAGGCTATTTTCGTCTTTAAAACTAATGTATATTTATTATGCAACTATCGTTGATTTGTTTGTTTTGTAGTTTTCATTTTTTGTAGATTGTTTCTTTTTGTTGTTCGTCTTGTTTTGTATTTTTTAGATAAGTCGTTCTGTAGTCAGAGTTGTGATTATGGTGTGTTTGCGTCTGTGGTCGGGTGAAGATTACATAACACATTACACACCACAAATCACAACTCTGACTACAGAACGACTGATCTAAAAAATACAAAACAAGACGAACAACAAAAAGAAACAATGTACAAAAAATGAAAACTACAAAACAAACAAATCAACGATAGTTGCATTAATAAATATACATTAGTTTTAAAGACGAAAATAGCCTGAAAATGATGCGGTTGCATTGAAACATGTTGTGAAATAAAATAATGAGCGCTAAAATTGTAACATCGTAATAGCGATGATAAGCGCCAAATTTTAAAGTTTTAGCTTTAATAACACCAATTTTAACAACTAAGTTTGTGTACTGACGGAAATAAATAAATATATATGTGAATATATATCTTTTTGGGGCACTCTGTATTTATCTTCAGTAGTAATATTTCTCATGTATATCTTTACAGATGTGTGAGCAGGTAAATATTGTGCTTTTGAATTACGAGAATTCTGAAGCGTAATTGCAGCAACCTTTAGACGTTAAACTGGCATTAAACATTTCTTCCGGCCTCTAAGACTCCCAATCTTCCCTCTACGCCTATTACGAAATCCAAATATGTCTAAAATAAGTCATTAGACTTAGTAATATATTTTAGATTAAAAACACTGACCTTATTTTGAACATTTTTAAAAGTGTAATTTTAAGGTTCTAAAATACATACGTTGTTAATTACATATACTTACCTCAATGTCATCAGGGTCGTTTATGAACACGTACATAAATCCTATCACCCAAAAGCAAAACGTGTCCCCATACTCTCTATGCATATCCATGAATGTTTTAATTAACTCTGAAATATATACGAAAACAAATAACACATCAAAATTAAAACTTACTGTAATATTGTTTATTACGAAGAAATATTCATTTCTGATTTAAGGCGTCTTAGAGGGAACGTAACCCTTTGAATTAGAAGTTCATCTAAATAATTTTTAAATTCAGTCCGTACCGCAAAGGAAACACAACACATCACCATTACAAAGATCATCTAATTGACGGTGTTTAAGGAAAGAATAGCTGTAGTTTTTACTGAGAATCGTATAAAACATACAGATTAACTGCGTGGACAAAATGCAGTATTACGTAATATTAGATCAAGTGGTACATATAGTTACCACTAGCTATTAAAGAATTAAAGAAGACAGCAAAGTGTATATGTCAGAATGTGGGTGAAATTGAGTTTATGTCAATTACAGCTTCCTGATAATAAAACAAAAAAGTAACTACGTTCTTAAAACCCTAAATAACATTTATAGGCATTTTTCACACTAAGTACATAATGGACTATAAAATGAACGCATTTATCTTTTTTTGCATGTACCTAAAATCAAATGTTATTAATTTTTTTTTCAAAAACTGGTAAGAGTACAACAAAATTATTTATGATATAATGATAGCATTCACACACAAAAAAAGACATTCTTCTAGTTCTGATAAACTTTTATCAGGAACAGATAAGTTGCTGTACTTTACGGATTTATTTCGCTCGTTTGTGATATAATAACACATGATTAAGAAGAGAAGAATCTTATTAATATTGCAGAAAATGAATACCAAGTTCACAGTCATATGCAATCTCACTTTAAATACTAAAATGTTAGGTTACTTTGACTTATAGCACAGGAATTAATCTTAAACTTAAACTTCTCTAAAAAAAAAAGTCCACAAAACGTAATGAACAAACTGATTTTGGATAAACTGTTGAAGGTGTTAGTAACTGTAGGATTTGAGGTTCTCACAGCGGTGAGTATGAAGATTTCTGTCTTCTGGCTTGTTGCGCCGTGTAGTATGGTAGATTTTCACCAACGTTTCAGAGGTTATACTGCCTCCGTCGTCAGGGCGACGAATTCGATGCCCTGATGATGGACACAGTATGACCTGTGAAACGTTGCTGAAAATCTACCAGACTACATGGCGCAATAACCCAGAAGACAGCAATTTTCTTGTTAGTAACTATTTCTCACACAAATAAATATAACAAATCATGTTACGTAACACTCGTTGTGACTAAATTAATATTATTTCTTCAAAACTGTACCATTATTGTATTTAATATGCTAAACAAAAGTAAAAGTTTTAGTAAATTCATTACTGATTGCAGCGTGGAATATTTTGATGTCTGAATCAGCTATCCGAATTTCCAAACAAAATTTAATTTCACTACTACAAATATAATATTAGTGCACACTGCTGTAAAATTTTAAAATAAAGTGCAGTTAATGCATGAATTATCACCGTATCACAAAATAAAACAAAACAATAGAAGTTCATTACAATCTTTGCTGTTTCGATCAAATTATAACATCTTCAGGTTCTGTTCATACGTGATCCGAAGCAGGCTTTTATGTAGTATGTATAAAGATGGTTAAAATCTTATCAATGTATTTCTAATAGAGAGTTCTGAATATGTTAAATTATCATATAAAAATCAGACATTAAACTGAGTGGTTTCAAATTTAAAAGTTATAAAAATTGTTTTATTAATAAATTATTGTGTTGTCATGTGAAAGTTTTGGCCTTCTTATAATTATACTGTAATAAAATGTTGATAATTACTTTATCAACATATTTATAATAATTTAAAATGTACTAAAACCACTTATAACAATACGTCATGTTGGTAACCATCTTTATACAAAATATTACCTGTACTTACTTGTATTATTTATAGGAGTTGATTGAACTGTAAAACTTTATGCTAATATTCCACTAATGTAAATTCAGTTGTACTTAAATATGAAGCTTAGAAATTATATTCCGTATCGGAATTCACGTAATATCATTATACGTTCTTTGCAACATGCATTGAAAGGTATTAAATCCGCCCTTTTCGATAGTTACAACTTTGGTCACCAGATCGCAACACATCAATATCTACCGCACGATTTTCGTCTTCCGTTATTTTATCACCGGTCGTAGGATTTCATGATAAATTTTAGACGTCGTGCAGAATATCACAACTTCCAGATTAAATTTCATCCAAATCCATGCAGTAGTTCTCGAGTTTAATCGACTGGACTGACGGACAGACATACATGACCAAAACTTAACGTGTTCTCCCTATACACTTTGAGCGAAGAACGTATAATAAAGTTAATGCATTGCATTTACGTTCTACTGCATAAGCTGAAATTTATCGGTCTGTGAGACATAAAAATTCCTTGGAATTTATTAAACTTACTTTCGCGAGGAACATTGAAGGTGAGGATATTTCCGAAATATGGCAATCCTTTTGGTCCTGGGATTTTTGTAGTCCCTTTTGGTTCAGTGGAAATGATAATTGTATTAAAATTGTACGGAACTAAGATCAAAAACGTACAAATAGCCAGCAAAATTGCAACTAAAATCGATCCAATTATGATATCCAGCATATTGGCTCTTCAATTTCTTTGTCAGGTATGACGTCCAGCTGTAAAGTATAAGATCAGGTTTTAATATGCCATTTCAGCGTTATATATAAAATCAATGTTGATTGTTAGCTTCGTTTTTTGGGTAATGATTTGATGGTAAGGAATTTTAGACAGTGTATGATAATATTCATGATGTCTGTTATCGATACCAATTCGTTAATCCTTTTCTGATAAGGGACACTAGGGTTTATAATATTATAACCGTTGCCATAGTAACGCTATAAATACAGGCCAATTAAATGCGCGAAGTTCTGTACAAGGTCACAGACTTATTATAAACTTGACCTAAGGTAATATTTAAATTTGCACTTCATTAAATAGTGTTATATTAATTAATTAAGCCAAATAAAATAATTATGTTAATTTTATTACAAGACAAAAACAAAAGACTTATTATAACCTTGACGTAAGATAATATTTAAATTTGCACTTCATTAAATAGTGTTATATTCATTAATTAAGCCAAGTAAGTAATTTTGTTAATTTTATTACAAGACAAAAACAAATTGTGTATCAATGTCACAAGGAAATGGTATAACTTCACAACTTGAACAGCGCAGATCAAACGAGTGAATATAGTTTAGAACTCGCAGCGTATCAAAGCCGCAAAGTAAGGGGAGTGAAGTCCTTATGTGGCCTTGAAACATGAAATTCTGTGACGGATACAAGAGAAGTTTAATTTTCAGGTAGTACTTAGAAAACTTACAGTGGTCGAGAAAATTGAAGTTCCCTTGTTCAATTTGTTAACCTAATAGAACAGACAGCATACAGAGCAGCGATTTTTAACAAATTACTTGCAATATCGAAACTTACATCGCCACAAATCCCGAAAATCTTGTTATTTATCACAATATTTATTCTACTTTTCTAAGATGGTTTTGGGAATTTGATTTAAACCAAATCTTATGTATGTTTAACACGCGTATATAAATATATGAAGTTATACTAGGGAGAAATAAAGTTACATTACTGTCGCAGAAAATGTGCAAAGTATACGATGTGAATCTTCAGAAGTGTACATTTTATAAGTACCCTTTTTAATAAATTAAAATACACATGATTCGCTCACAAGAACAACATATATTAATCCAATTTTCTAATGCTACGTCTTAGAAAATTAACGTAGTGTACAGTTGAACACTGGATTATTAAAATGAACTTTAAGAAAACGTTTTCAGACCTGTAAACTGGATAAAACTTACTGAAAATTTCTGAAAAAGTGGCGATAAAATTACATTCTATAACAGGTCATTTCTTGGCCCGCTAATTATAAATTTCTGGTACCAGACTACATGGCGCTACAACCCAGAAGACAGCTATCTTCCAAGTATAAATATAAACTTCGTAAAGTCTCAGTAAAAACTTACGCTATCTTCCAGGCAGGAACCAAAAGTAAATGTTAAATTACGCTGTTCAAACACTAACTTAACAGAACAGCTTTATAACCTAAAGCTTCTTCTGATGTCAGACTTTAAATGAGTATTGGTATGGTTCTTGTAGTACCACAAATACGAAACTTTGAGATACGTTATCATGATGAAATTGTACTGCGCATAGGCGTTCCTACAAGGTCATACAATTAAATAAAAATATTAGTTTTATATAACATGTACAGTAATATAAAAATAAGTAAACAACCAAACTGTTAACACTTATAAGACATTAGTGCCAAAAGCCTTTCGACCTTCGAGGTCATTATCAGTGGCAAATGGGAAAGAGTACAACTCCAGTGAAACCAACATCTAGTGTAGTGTTACTTATTATTATTATCTAGTGTTCTGTGTTCTGTCTATATGAACAGGATTCTTCCATCCTTTTCTCGGACTGGGACCTGTTCATATACGTTCTTGGCAGATGATCCAGAAGTGGTTTGCCATTGCCTTCTTCTGTGTGTGAATGGAGTAATTGTTGGGATGCCACAGAGAAACCGGGGAAGCCCCCGGAGGAAAACTCCGTGTTGCCTAGACCACGGCCTTGCCGAACACAAGTTATAAATTCGGGCACCGCCGGGAATCGAACCCGAGACCCCAGGATTACAAGGCCAGCGTTCTAACCGCTAGACCACCGTGGCGGTCATTGTTACTTATTACGGTTTTGTAAATAACTCACCTTCATGATTTGTTTCTTAAAACCATTTTTTCATTATATGAATTAATTCCCCTTTTGCCACTGATGATGACCTCTTGAGGTCGAAACGCTTTTGGCACTAATGTCATATATAAGTGTTAACAGTTTGTTTGTTAGCTTATTTTTATATTCTAATACACTACACGGTATGCAAAGTTTTAAATACAGTAATTTTTAAAGCCTAATGAATGTAGCAGATTATTTAAAATTAACAACGCTGTAATATTTACTTGTGGGTTTGATACGATTCTGGCTGTAGACAAAGATTATTTCCCTAAACAGCATTAATAAGTAAACCTTTGTAATGGTAAAGTGTTGTGTTTCTTTAATTCCTAAATAATATTAAACTACCTTCGGTTCCAAACTATTAATTAGAAAATAAAGTAACAGGCACTTCAGATTAAACGTGTTTTGCACTGCACATTTCATCTGATATTGGAGTTATATTTTAATAACTATTTAATTATAATGTTATAATGATGATTTTTTTTTTTGGCACGGTCAGAATTCTTAAAGATTATTTATATAAGATTTGGCTTGATATGATTAAACCTTTACACATCTCTTAAGGACAGTGTCGTACATAATTCATTCTGGCATCAAAAAAGGCTTCCTGTGGTAAGAACTCAAGGTATATCCGCCGAAGCTACAGAACTTACACAAATCATAACTAATTTTGCTAACTTTATTTTATACTCTTTCAAGAAAAATCGTAAATACAGAAAGATAATTTCGTATTCCGTAACATAATTTTGTATCCATGATCCTATCATTTGTATAAGAGTCGAATAATTTCTAAAAGAGACTTAATCGTGTTGAGAAATAAAGAGGCATCATATTTCGTGAAAGCATTTAAAGATTTTTACAGACAGATTTCTTTTTAACTTGCATAAAACGAAAGGAATTTTGCTAAATATGACGAAAATATGTTCAAAGCGGATCACAGTTCCTCTTGTTTGAATATTGACCGAGTGAAATATTTTTCACGGACTGTACCACTGTAGCTAATAAAATGCGTAATTAGTTGTGCCTTTCTGTTTCCTGTCATTCGGTAGAGAATAAATCAAAGTCAATTCGGTAGATATGACTTTGGCAACGTCTAATCATCTCTTAATGCATGCAGATATACGATGTATATGCATTGGATTTCATAATCTCAGAGCTATGCTTCCTTTCGCGCTGATTGTATTCGAAAGAACAAGACCAAGTTCATCACCAGGAAAGTAAAACAGAACGCAAAGTATAAACAATGAAGTCACTGCACATAAAAAATGTTTGATAATAAGACGAAAGAATACGCACATGTCAGTGGTAGATTGCTGAATGCGTTAAAAATAATTTAAAAATATAATTTCCTACTAGGAAGATGGGATATTTGTTTTATAACTTTATCATATATTTGTATCTTATATGCGTCATGTTTGTGTTTGATTAAAATATATTTATTTATTTTAATAAAAGCGCTAAAAATATAATGTAAAATCGTATTTACGATTAAGAGCGCTAATATAATATTTTACACAACAAAATGTTTTAATATTATATAATTTTTACAACACCAATAAACTTCAAACGTTTGTGTATAGACTGTACAAAATAAATATATTTATCATATATAAAATACTTTATTATAAGTATGTGTCAGCTACACATCCAATGATATTTCTTCACTCTGTGATGTATGGCAAAACACTTGGTGTGGAATCCTTGCTAACTTGGACATGTGTCAGAATAAAACCACTTTCCTCTCCTAGCTCCTTTCGCTGTTATAATGTATACGAAGTCTTGCCCTGATGACGCAGGCAGTATGACCTCTGAAACGTTGGTAAACATCGACCAGACTACACAGCGCAACAACCCAGAAGACAGAAATCTTCATAATCATCGCCCTGATGACGGAGACAGTATGACCTCTGAAACGTTGGTAAACATCGACCAGACTACACAGCGCAATAACCCAGAAGACAGAAATCTTCATACTCATCGCCCTGATGACGGAGGCAGTATGACCTCTGAAACGTTGGTTAACATCGACCAGACTACACAGCGCAACAACTCAGAAGACAGAAATCTTCATTCTCTGATGACGGAGGCAGTATGACCTCTGAAACGTTGGTTAACATCGACCAGACTACACAGCGCAACAACCCAGAAGACAGAAATCATCATAATCATCGCCCTGATGACGGAGGCAGTATGACCTCTGAAACGTTGGTTAACATCCACCAGACTACACAGCGCAAAAACCCAGAAGACAAATCTTCATACTCACCGCTGTGATAACCTCAAATCTTACATCACTAAAGTATTATGTGTAGTCCACGGATTCACTTTAATGCTTATTTAAAAATACACAATATATTTTGAATATTATAGTCAGTTTTAGGTGGTGATTACTTACAAGTATTACCAAGAAATACATTAAAACTATTTTATAAATATTATATGTAGGGCTTCATCAAGAACGGTCTAAAACAAGGAGATGCTTTGTCTCCCTTGCTCTTTAACTTTGCGCTAGAATACGCCATCAGGAAGGTCCAAGGTAGGCAGGAGGGTTTGCAATTGAATGGGACACATCAGCTATTGGCATATGCTGATGATGTTAATTTATTGGCTGACGATATAAATACAATAAAGAGGAACGCAGAAGTTTTACTAGAGGCTAGTAGACAGGTGGGGCTGGAAGTAAATTCAGAAAAAACTAAGTACATGTTAGTATCTCGTCATCAGAAGACAGGCGGGCAAAATTATCTTAGGGTGGCTAACAAATCCTTTGAAAGGGTTACAAAGTTCAAATATTTGGGAACAGCAATAACAAATCAAAATGATACTTGTGAGGAAGTTAGGAGGAGACTAAATTCCGGAAATGCTTGCTACTTCTCAGTCCAAAATATTTTGTCTTCCCGTCTGATTTCTAAGAACCTGAAAATTAAAGTATACAAAACAATAATCTTGCCTGTTGTTTTGTATGGGTGCGAAACATGGTCTCTCACTCAGAGGGAGGAACACAGATTGCAGGTGTTTGAGAATCGGGTGTTGAGGAGGATATTTGGGCCTAAGAGGGAAGACGATGGGGCGTGGAGAAAACTGCACAATGACGAGCTTAAAAATCTGTACTGCTCCCCCAGTATTGTGAGGGTGATTAAGTCGAGAAGAGTGAGATGGGCGGGACATGTAGCGCGCATGGATGGGACAAGAGGTGTGCACCGGGTACTGGTTGGGAAACCTGAAGGGAAGAGACCGCTGGGGAGACCTAGACGTAGATGGGAGGATAATCTCAGGCGGGATCTATGGGAGATAGGAGTTGAAGGAAACTGGATTTTGTTGGCCCAGGACAGGGTCCGGTGGAGGGCTTTGGTTAATTCGGTGATGAACCTTCGGGTTCGGTAAGCCATCTAGTTAGTTAGTTAGTTAGTTATATGTAGGGCTTAATTTTCGTTTAGGACGTCTTCGGTCGAATTTCAGTCAGTACCAAATGCAAAGTTAGTAATTTTCTCAGTGATAAAATTTTGAAACGAAGACAGAATATGGATTTAGTGTCAAAGTGACTAGGAAAAATATTTGGTTTTAAGAAAAATTAATTTATGCAGAAAGTAATATAATTAGAATCTTTGTAATTTATGTTTTTCACATTAAATGATTACTTGTTAAACTAGGATTAAGATATAAGTGGGATATGCAATCTTCATGGGAGAGATAAAATGCATGATAAGGGGGAAATTCGTACAGAATGTTGGTAAAAATAACCTTCACTACACACTTACGCTTAGGCGTAGAATAAATGATAATGAATGTATTAAAATATATTTTGTTAAGTTTTGGAATGGATCCGATTGATTCAAGGCAGGTTTAAATAGCTGATGTTTGAAATTAAATTTTAGGTTATGTAAAGTGAGACACATTTATCTAGCACAGGAGGTATTAATTTTTTTTAGGGAAAATTTCTAAATTGGCATATTATACAAAGAACGGGTGGGGTGGACTTAACAAAATTTATCCTTAACATCTAGAATCAGATGTACCATATATAGGACCACCCGTATCGTAGAAGAGCAAAGTTTGGGAGGTTACATTAGCGCGATTATTATACTGACCTGCTCTCTGTCGGACAACACATGTCAACAATCAAACTAGAACGTTTTAAAAGTATTTGAAATAAATAAAAAGAAAACAAATTGTTGAAAAAACCTTTCGTGTTGGTGTCGTATGAGCTATGATCTTTTCGTTGGCATCTGTTAACGAAAATACCCCAAGTCCATTAGCGTTTGACGTTGTTTCTTAGTTTGACAAGAGAAGAACGCTTTCCTTTGTTTCCGCTTCGCGCCGCGGGGTGGCTCTAGTAGTTAGCCGTCTGACTGGCTGGTTACGTATATTTGTTTTAACTTCTCCTACAAGAAGACAAACTACAGAGAAGGGAACTAATGTCATTATACAATTTCAGTTATTTTCTAGACATTTATACATCTATTCTACCGATTTATAATACTTGTTATGAATTAGAAATTAAAGCTAAAACCAAATGATTATTACGAAATTCAAGATCTAACTTCGAACACTTTAAAATACAAAGTAAATGTAAACTTGGGTCTCTGTTTAAATATGTACTACGCCATGAAAAAGCATGGGTTAGCAGGGGAATTTGTGTTCCTTTCTTAAGCACTGAAAACATCTGTACAAAATGAAAATAATTTCTAAGTTTCACGTTGTGTCCTTTTTAACCGTAAAGAAACAGTACTAATAAAACTCTCTCTGGAATCGAACTCCACTCGTCCAGTCCATAGACACTCAGATATAAATGAATCGGTGTATGTAAGTCTAAACAAAAGAACAAACAAAGAAACAAACGAGCATATGTACTGAAAAGAGATCTGAGCTCGTTTGAGCAGCGGTGTTCTACATATGTATTCGGGGTATGCTGGGTTCGAAACCATTCCGGGATAAGAACGACTTTTAAATGATATTCTTCCATCATTAAACTAAAATAAAGACGTGAGAATATTTTCGGTTTCTCCCCTTATAACAACACTGATAACAATTTAGAAATTTTAATCTTTGATCAAATTCAAACAACGAATTATATAATTTCTCAAGTGTTAAATGTATAATTAACATTTGGCGGTTAATAAAGCGTAATAAAATAAATAAATGAATTTAATTTAATCTATACAGTGGACAGGTATTGGTAAGTTGGTTATCATTTGCTAAAGGAACCTGGGCCTAACGAAATTATATTTTATATATGTCTTAAATTTAAAATTACAGTCCTTCTGACATGCTGGAATTTGAAGAGCAAAGCGCCTGGTTAGTGTTAACTAATGTCAGTACACACATTACAAGGCTGTATGTAAAATTGCCTACCGCGGAGAGCGATCATCGTATGATAGGTAATTTGACGTATAGTCGTGCATTGTGTGTACCTCCACTAATTTTACTTGCAAGAAGATTTTTCCGTCAAATTCCAGCAGTTAATACACGGATTAACTTCAAACTCAGTATTTAAGGACCGACTTTTGTATTAACTTGGTTTATAGATGTACAACTCAACGCTAAATTTCGATCCCATCTCCGAAACGTCGTGGTTTTATTTATTTTATTTTATTTAATCTTGGGCGATGGATAATATCCAGAAAACATTTTGTTTCAAATATAAATATGGCTGTCTCCTGGGATATTGCCTGTCTTGTCTGGCAGATAATGACATACGTTTCAGAGATGCTTATTGCTACCATCATCAGGGCGATAAACGCAATAACGCACAAGACAGCCATCATCATGTCCGTATTTTAAAATGCAATGAAGGATAAAACTCATTTTCTTCCGAAAGATCAAATTTGATTTTACCGAACCGTAAATTGGCACAAATTTGTCTCAACGAGAAAATGATTATCGTGTAGTTTAATACAAAGTAAACATATGTTTAGTGCTCGGTTTGACTTTAAGGTCGCAACACTGCATTAGTACTTTGTGGTGTGGAGATGTAGCGTTGTTGAGTTCAACATGGGTGGTCTCTGGGTTTGAGTGCAAGCATATCCAATTCCTTTGTCAAAACATTCGTACCAAAAAGAAAAGGATGTTAGAAAAATCACATATGACTATACATCAGTTAACTTGTTATGCATATATCACTGAATTTTTAGTCGTAAACAGCTGCCTTAGATTTATCTGTGGGTAAGTCGTAGGATGCTATTTATTTCAAGGAGATAAATTTTGTTTTATTTACACACTAAAATAACTAATGTCCTTATCACATAAAATGTAAAATGTTGTACATTAGCGTGGTATAAAACTGGCGGACAGCCAGTCATATCCGGCCCAAGACCTCTAGTAATCAGGCATGCGAAATTATTTGTTAATTTTTTTACTAATTACTGCAAGCTAATTTATATTCGTAGTTTAAATGTGTCATGTTTGTGTTTAATTCAGTAATATATTTATTTATTTCCGTCAATACACAAACTTAGTTGTTAAAATTGATGTTATTAAAGTTAAACTCTGACTACAGAACGACTCATCTAAAAAATACAAAACAAGACGAACAACAAAAAGAAACAATCTACAAAAAATAAAAAACTACAAAACAAACAAATCAACGATAGTTGCATAATAAATATACATTAGTTTTAAAGACGAAAATAGCCTGAAGATGATGCGGTTGCATTGAAACATGTTGTGAAATAAAATAATGAGCGCTAAAATTGTAACATCGTAATAGCGATGATAAGCGCCAAATTTTAAAGTTTAGCTTTAATAACACCAATTTTAACAACTAAGTTTGTGTATTGACGGAAATAAATAAATATATTACTAATTTATATTCATTGCTCAGAAGGATTTAAAAAAAGCGTAATTCTTATCTCATCTGCTGCTTTAAATATACGCCCCACTTGTCAATGACTTAAAACCCTACCGTAAAATGCAAGTTTTCCAGGTAGTATTAGATAAACTCTGCTGAAAGCCAAATTTGAAAACAGTGATTTGTGTACATTTCAGAAAAAATTATATTTACTGTTTATTTTTACACCTACTGTGGCAATTTGTTATTTTTGAATAAGCATTGTTAAGATAACGAAAATTGGTTAAATGTTTTCAAAAGCGATGCCAGTAGGGGTTCTTGGCCCTTGCGTTCATCGGTAAAAAAATTCGTTTCCAGAAAGAAGGAAAAAAGTTACCATCCTGATCTACATAAAAATGTACTTTATGCTATATCATAAGTCCATGAAGGCTTAAAGATGGCGTTGGAGCTAAAATTCCACGTATTCTAGATTATAACAAATGAAGGTGTTTAGTTATCATCACGCTGCGAAAACTTTGCTATACAGGAATTGAAAATGAGCGAGGGAAACAGTGTGAACAAAGTGGCGAAAAGAAAAATACCTACTCCGACCTCCGGTCTTTCAATCCGTAGACAAAGATTTTAGTGACATATTATTTTTATTTTAGAAAAGAATATATACGTTCTTATTTATAATATTATTTCTTATTAGATACAAAACTTTTCCTTCTTAACATTGACGCATTGAGGACCTCGTAAATAATATAACGGACAGCAAATCTTTATTGTATGGAACTACAGATTACATGGGCGATATGTTCTTGCTGAGATTATAAATCTTAATTATATAAAGAGTCCTCGCACACAGTGTGTAGCATTGTCTGTAGACAAGTCTCGTCTAAGTTTCGTCAGGATTTGCAAAGAAACATCATAGGAGTTTTCATCCGTGTTTTAAAACAGCCCGCAGACAAGTACGTATTTCTCGTTTCCAGTTGTAAATATAAAATTGTGCAAGTGTAAACGTATTTCTAACCACGTGATGAGTCTATCGCTACTACCAAAGTAAAGTACTCTAAATCTGGAACAGCTATAATACGTCGAAGCTTGAAATTTTGCAACCACACATTTTTGGCAACACTTCGGAATGGATTGGTGTCTTGCTGACAGAATTTCTGTCCCCTACTTTCAAATCTGACAATTATCTTCATATCGATTTCCTTTTTGTAAAGTGCCTAGTCCAGCAACGTTCAGTAAAACTAAAAAGCAATAATTACATTTAGTAAATTACATTCAATTAATTATTTTTAAGACTTCATGAAACTTAATGTTGAAGTCAAGTGATCAGGGAAAATGTTTAAAATTCTTATTTACCTTACGTGTCACCTAAAGATGGTTTAGGTTAAATCGAAAAGGACTGGTATTTTGAAAAATAATAAGACACAAATAAACCCTGTATAGCAGGATATTATTTATATCAGCACTCCATAACAAAAGGCCCTAAATAAATATCCTTATTAATTGTCCAATGTTTCTATAAATTTTCTTTTAGAGGAATAATTTTTAAAGCACTATAAAGGACTATTATCTTTATTAGTTTCTATGGTTTCGGAAAAGCTACGTAAACTTTGAGTTTCTCACAAGATGTCTGTCTTGTTGGATATTTCATTATGCAGTTTGGTAAATACTGACCGACAGTTCAGAAATGCACTTTCCCCAACATTAGTGCGATTAGTGGTGATGAAAACTAAGATCTTTTGAAAAGTTTGTCAAAATCTACCAGACTACATGGTGAAATATCTTAGAAGGTATGTCTTCTGATTGAACTAAAAAAAATCAATATTAGGAGAAGAAATTTGCAAATTTTCGTATACTTCTCTTTGAGTAATATTAAATTAGAGACTTACTCAACTATGTGATTGGTTACATTTTATTATCAATAACCTGCCGATCGTGAGAAATTTTAGGATAGGATCATCCGTCGATGTTTCAAGAAGGATCTTATAGTTTTGTATGGTACATACCTTTCAGAAATATGTACAATTAATTTATTTATTTTTTCATAAAAAAAATTATGCAAATTTTAAGATAAATTTATCTTTGTGCCTAATTAAGCATTATGTAATGAAGACATGGAGAAGGGGAGGTATAACTCCACGCATTCTTAACCTCCACACTAGACCGTCAGTGGTTAACTTCAAGTGTCAGTTGCACCACATAAAAAAGTCCCCATTACGTAATGCAAAGAGAATTTGTAGGCCCCAGGACGGTCTAGAACAGATTAATTTCTACGCCTGCCAGTGATCAAACACCTTTTGTAACACCACATAATTTCATGACGTGTTAAAAGAAAGCGATAAACAGCTATAACCTGGTTTGTACTTCGTGCACGCTGACTTCATACAAACACAAAATCACTCCTATTTTCGAGATAATCTGAGTAATAGACAACGTTTTTCGAAAGGTAGTACACTCTACTAACACAACGCTCCTTGGCGTTCAAAATAACGTTAACTCAGCTATACGCCATCTGTATCCCTTCGTGTCAAACTTTCTGGAGCTCGTCTCATTGTAGACAGGCAAAATGCAAAAGTATCCTGTTTGTTTATTTAAGGTACGAGTATATTTAACGACGCTGTTAGAAGCTCTGACTCTATTGCGTCCAATAGTCGGATATTAATGAATTACGATGTATACAGAAAAAAGCAGACGTATCCTGATTAAAGTACTGTACCAGAGTTTTAATTGGTGACTTTGTGTTTTGTTAAAATCTTATTTATCTACCTGTAAGTTCACTAGACTTCACATCGTATAAGACTAGCATCATATTAACCGCAATAAGAATTTCAAACATAATCTATATTTCAATTCAATTAATTTATTTACGTGTTTGCCAACAGCATCGGAACTCATCTACACCTCTCATCTTTGGCTGATGTAAGAACATCAACAAAAACATTCACCAACAAAAAATTTACTTAAACACGACGCACATATGTAAAACAACTTCAAATATATAAAAATGGAATCTGGAAGTGAACATCACTATTAACTGATAAACAACTATAAAAAAAGTTGCCTATAAGAAATTACGATTAAGTTTTAAGTTTATATAATTTTAATTTTTATACACCTGAAGATGGTTCATTTAAGAACCGAAACATGTCGTAAGAAAAAGATGTTCTAAATGTAAATCGAATGTTTTGATAAGGAACATCACATGATATTTTAATTATCTTAATTTTAAATTTTAATTTGTGATTAGACGGACAAGAATAATTAATTAAACAGCAAGAAGTCAATAACAGGCAAACACTGATAATACATACGATAATAATTATATAATAATGAAAAATATTTTACAAACAACTAACTAAACATATACAAGTACAGTATTAAATATAACAGCCAAATACAGGCAAACTCAAAATAGAAACAATATTATTATTATTATTAAGTGTTCTGTCTTACGACAGGTCCATTGCTCTGCCCAAAAAGAGCTCTCCAGTTGTCCCTATTCTCGGCTTCTCACAATATTATACCAAAAGAAAAATAAATGAAATATGAATACAAACAAATAATCCACCTAGGGAACACTAATATAAATGTAAAACGTTAAAAAATACAAAAAACAGATAACGAAGCTAGATCATCTATCAAGACAAACTATCTAGATCATATCCCTTATTGAGAACGTGTCCTCAAGGGAGACAATGTTTATGCTAAATACGTCCAAAGATTTACATACGTCATTTGCAGCGATGACGCACCTCGCTGAAGATTTCTTAACTAAAATTCTACATACATGTATTACGCTTATTCGATCTCAGCGTTCAGTCCATCGTAATCTCATTGATATTATTAATATGACATAAATATAAACCATAATGTTATTTGTTCTGTAATATCCTATATTTTTAATTTGCAAACCATAAAGGAATTCATAATATTAGGTTAAATGATTAGACAATCTTATCAGATCTTCTCAACCCCCTGTTTTTATGTACCCCCACGAAGACGTTCTTTCGTAAAACAGTTTTCTTCATGATGTGACTAATATACAGAACGCCATTTTATTTATCTGAAATGTAATAAAGCTACTATTACATTTGCTTCTGTGGTTTGTGGACTTTGTTTTGGTTTCATTGAATGTTAACCCAGTTTGTGGAGCAAGGGGGGAACCCTAGGGAAATGTTACCCTATACTCTAGACCCTCTCACTCTTCATCTGTTGGGTAAACAGAAGACAGTAGCCGTAGGGAGTAATAGGGTTCTGACGTTGTGGTGAGATGGCGCTATTCTGCAAGGGCTACTCGCCTGTTCCACTAGAGACACATATCCCCTTCAAACAATAAGAGTCTGTTGCTATGAATGCAATTTATTACTAAGTTCTTTGCAAGATTATACATGAATAAAATCACGGGCCGGGGGGGGGGGAGGGGGGGGGGAGAATACCTGTCCGTCCGGAAAAATCTCTTATATTTATAAACGGATATCGATTAAATTTGGTATTGAGTGATCTGCTATAAAACGTTTATAGGTGAATATTTTGTACGTATCGGTCGATGAAACTTCGTACGTTACATAAATTTTAAATTTAATTTCTACAATTTTTTTAGGCAACTTAATTTTTATTTTTTGTATAAAATGTTATGTAAGTCTGATGCATGTAGCAACTTTAAATGTACGGTATCGAACACTTTGCTCATAAAGCATGATGGTCCTATAACGACTTTTTTCTGTAGAAAAACAACTGAACCTTTTCCTGTTATAATTTCCATATTTTTTTATAGTATTTTAGCTACGACTGATGTGGAATGATCAGTATAACAAAACATATTATGTCACATACCAGCTAACTGACGACCTTAAACAAGGAAAGAAGATGAAGTTTCAGGAATTAAAACGAGAAGCTGAGAATAGGGAAAACTGGCGAGCTCTTTTTGGGCAGAGCAATGGACCTGTCGTCAGACAGAACACTCAGTAATAACTCCCTGAATGTCTATACTCAAATTTTTGTATTTCAATTCCTCAGCTACATTTCTATCCAATGGTATTACTACATCTATCAGTAAGCAAATTTTTATTTATTTATTTTTAATTATTACGTCTGGCCTAACAGGTAGAACCTCTTTCTAATTTCCTCCCTTGGTTAAAGAGTACTGTTGCATTTTAATGTTTACATACCGACTTCAGTATTTATGAGAACCATTTTTATTTTTCAACGTCTAATGTTTTGCATATTGAAATATGTAGACGTATACAGACGTCATCATGTCTTATTATTAATTCATTTTTTGCCAGAATTGATCATCTTGGTACTAGATGGTCAATAATTTCTTCTTAATAAATTGGCAGTTAACATTTACTTTCAGTCTCAACTTTAACATTGTTCTCTTAAAACGGTTTGTTCTAACTGCCTTATTATCAATATTATCATTGCCCAAATTTGTATCTTCATTTAGATGTCAGAATTTTGATTAAGATTTAAAGTTAAAGTTACATAATTTTAATATCGATATGTGAGGATAAATTCAGTACGCACTAATAAAGAAACTCTTAAGTTACACAAAATTTCCGTCGTAATCTGAGACAGTAAATGTTCAAGAGACATAAGAGAATTCACAGAAATTTCGATGAACACTCTGGATGTTGTTTTGAGCAAAATCAGTGTTTGAATATCACACACAGAATTAACAAAATTACATAGAATCAAATTAACATATTTCTATTACAGATTTCACCAAAAAGGGTATTTTCTCGCGAAACATAAAGAGTTTATGACTTATATCAATGCGCCTGATATAAGATGAAACGTCTTCTATCATATATAGTCTAGGCAAAAAAAATTATTTTAATATTAAGATGCGTTCGAATTCAAAGTGTTAAGGGCAGTTACAACATTGGTTCTTCTGATTCATAATTTTGTGTAATGTAGTAAGCTTATATCCCTCAATAAATCTCAAAATTATGAGTTTTGTGGCTTAAATTTTAACAGCAATTCTGTTATGAACCGAATACACAAATATTATAACTACCTTATTCTATAAAACACTAACTTTGTCACTTTTCTTAGGCTCACAAGTTTCAATTCCCTTTCAACTTATCACAGAAGCCTCTGAATTCACAGAGCAGAGTCCCTATTGGAAATCCAATAGTTGCTTAGCTGCTCAAGAAATTCTGCCTTAGAACCCAAACATTTTACCGCGTATAGAACACGTCCTGAGCCATATGAATCCAATCCGTACCCTTATAACCTATTTCTCACTCAATCTATGGTGCAGGAAAGTATTTGAAAAGTAGATTGTATACTTGGCTTGCCAAAGAATAGCCCACTTTATTTATAGAACCCGAAGGTTCATCGCCGTGTTCACAAAAGCCCGCGACTGGATCATATCCTGACTAACCTATTTCATAACATACAATTTAATAATATTCTCCCATCTATGCATAGATAGTAAAGCGACCCCTAGGGTTTCCAAGAGCTTTCGTCTATTCAGGTCTCTGGACACAAATATTTATTTTCAGTTTTATCTCCCTCCTGCTACATGTCTTGACAGCCTCATATGACTAGAATTGATAAACCTTAAATATATACTTTTTTAAAAATAAAAACTTGTAAACTAAGTAGGATTTGAGGTTTTCGCGGAGGTGAGTCCTAAGATTGCTGGGTTGTAGCGCCTTTCAGTCTGGTAGAAGTTTACCGACGTTTCAGAGGTCCTTGCTGCCTCCATCGTCCACGTAAACGGTCTACATATTTCATCATTTACATTACAGTGTCATAGGAAGTATCAGAAATTAACTACGAAATTTTTAAAATTTCTTCCATGATGGATTTAAAGATACCGCTGTTTTGGGGGATTGTAATGCGTGAAATAAAATATTTAACGTATTATTTTATTCAAATATATATGTACACAAGTTGGATTTAGCCAGACATACACGACGCTACAACGCAGAAGACAGCCATCTTAGAAGAAAAAAAAGTTACTGGTCTTTTCATCTACAACTTCGTGAGGACTTTAGTTAAAGCTTCAAAGGAACACACTGCCTCAATCTTCACTAATGAAGACTTAACATAAAAATGTGAGTTTAAGGTTCCCACAGTGACGAGTATGAATATGGTTATCTTCTGGGATATTTCTTTATGTTATCCTCTATAACTTGATCGACGTTTCATCATCCTGGTGATGTAATCAGTAAGCAACTCCGAAACGTCGATCAATTTATACCAGACCACACGATATAACGTCCCATATGATAGTAACCTTCTACAAAAACAATTTTACAACCGTGTGAACCTCATATACCACAGTTATTATAATTTATTTTTATAACAGTTGAATAAATTTTGCCCCAATTCAATTCATTTAAGTGCTTGACAACAGCCAAAAGGCCAATAACAGCCAAGCACTAACAACAACACAAACATTACAATACAAAAGCAAACAAACAATGAACTTAATATATAAATGTACAATATTAATAATGATAATAATTCAATTCATTCATTTATTGCAAAATAATTAACAAGTAAATGAGCTAAATAATATTCATAAGTAAAATAATAATTAAATTAAAATTAGTTAAATTTTGAACAAATAACATAAAAATAAACAATAAAAACAATGATTATTGTTTAAAAATCTGACTGGAAAACATGATCTTTGTTAAAGATTAAATATAAAAACATTTTGGAAATTATAATATACGGCCGAAACTGTCATGTTCAACGTAAAAGCACGCAGAAGTTAGAATCTGCTCTGCGGTTTCTCTATCGTCTGTCGTGTATATAGCTCGGAGCTTAGATGCTGCTTCTTAATCAGACGAGTAAACATTGAAGTGATATAGAGAAATTGGACGCTATCTGTTCGGATTTACTACAATTTCCACCAAACCTGCAAGAAATAAGATTACAACCTCCGTGCTAGCCGCCTCTGGGTTATCACGTCTTTCAAGAAGGAGCTGATTTACTCGAAAATTAAATCGGTGTTTTGTACCACAGATGAAAGTGAATTTATCCAGAAAGAGTGTTTGTTTCTTCGCAGGACCTTTTTAATCAGAGAATAAAACCAGAGTTCTTGCTGAATATTTTCCGCGAGATACAAAAGAAAATATTTTGGTATCACTCGTTCGAACTTGGCCACTGTCGACGTGATTAACACCTTACAAACACAGAATCCAGCAGTTCCATATTTTAATCCAATTTCATACGTGCTACTTATTAGTTTTGAAATATATTTATAAATTACAAATTAAATAACAAGATGGATAAGAGTCCTTATTGAGAAGCTGATAGTCTCTGTGTTAGCCAATTAGAAATTATTAATTTTTTATAACACACGAATATTAATTAATTTGCTCACAAGAAACCGCCACTGAACCCTGCCCTGAGTAAGATAAATCCATTACATATTTTCCATTATCATTATCTTGCAGCCTAATTTAATCTATACCTAGACCTGAGTGGTACCATCCTTTCAAAATTTCCGACCAAAATTTTGTACGCATTTCTCATCTCCCGCATACGTAACTACAAATTATCAAGTTCATCATTATACGAATTTTAGCAAGTCTCCTGTAACTGATGGCTAATACATGTAATTAAGTTTGTAACAGAAATGTTTGGAAGAATTTCAGTACTAGATTTGTCAATATTCCCAAGAAATCTGAAGGCATCGTGTCATCCACATTATGCGCTCACTTTAAAATTCATTTAAAACTCATACAAGCTCTCAAAAATAAAAGCGTGACTGGGATTCGAATACTGTTCACTCTTAAATAATATAAATAAAAATACAAATAATCAGTTCAATAAATTATCTTAAATTTTTACGTTTTTCCATGACTGGTAAGTGAACAGTGGGCAAATAATTTTCCACACAGAAAATACCTTGACACATATTAGACATCGGACAGACACATGGAACACCATGACTATGATAAGGGATGACAGAAAAGAAAATATTTCTGAACAGTCTTGAAAATTAATATATACTCCTAGCCAGAAAACAAGAAATACATATGAATGAATTTAATATCTATCACAAAAACCATATTTTTTAAATTCAATACAGAAACTGGTTACGGACTGAACGACCCGGGTTCGATATATCGTCTGGACTAATTAACTCGATATATGACGAAAATTATACGTGATCCTCTCGCTAAAGGCCAAAGACATTCAGGATTAAAATCATTGATTACGCATCCATAATTATCGGATGTTGCAGATACATAACACAGTCCTCAAGAAAAGTACGCGGTGTTAAAAGACTTTCAAATACACGCACACAGTTAACAAGTTAGGAAATATACGCTAGCGGAACAATTCTGACCATAATTTGATATTTGACTGTTAGGAATAATTTCAGTGACGTCATTAGTTGTCTCTGCATCGTCGGGGTGTCTCGTTTTCAGATGCCATAGTCACTAAAATGACTTAAGTTGGTTCGCGATAGGTTAGGGATTCCCCAGATAACCATGGCAACAAGTTCTCCACGCGGAGATTCCCCAAATATTAACTTTGCTCGTAAGTAGTTTGCAGATTATCACGTAAAGTTCCAGCTGTCAATGCCGGACTTCAATCAAAATGTAATTATTCCGATAAATTTTAGCAAAACTTTATAACATCAAATTTAATGAAAATTCATTCACCAATTCTCTAGTCGTTACATTTAGGGCAGGCATGTCGAAGTTAGTACCCTTAATTTTGTAACTTTTATTTGTGAACAAACCTAGAAATAAATATGGATCACTAAAGTTACAATTTCGCTTTGAATTTTCCCTTAAATAAATTGAATAAATCAAACCAAATGCGATTGATCATTCTTATAATTCAAAAACACAAACAGGGATAGTTGATGCTTCTGTAGAGGGTTCAGATATACCATTCATCATTATTTCAAGTGGAAACCTTTTAACGCTAAACTAACATTAACGTAATAACTTTGATTTGTAGCCACGGATAAATATCCTACATATCGGTTATAAGGATCTAAAATTTCTTGTGTCTTTGGTTCAGTGGGATTTTGAAAAGGGTAGGGGGGGGTGCAATTTCCAGTATCAATATTGTCTCGACTGCTATCCATCATTCTGAAGTGTCGTAACGTGTCGGAAATATTTGTGATGAGCGTTTAACCTTATTCCTTGCACAGGGCGGCATAACACAGTGTTCACAACTCTTATCTACATTATATACTACTCATTGAACTGCTTCATAGTATCGAACCTGACTTATTCTCAAAGAATCGATAGGTCGACCAAAAATATCGATAGATTTTTATCGATATCAGCACCCATTTCGGGGAAATACAAGGAATTAAACTATTAAACATTTTTAATTTTAAGTACACAGTGAATATTTATTCTCCAATGTCTACAATTAATATGTTTGTTCTTGCATTTGTAATATTTAACTTTTATTATTCTTGAAATTAATTTAATTATTTATTATATTTTATCCTGTACTCTGGTTTAGTGCTTGGCTGTTATTGGCCTGATTTGGCTGTTGTCAAGCTCTTAAATAAATGAATTGAATTGAATAATGTTTGAGAGACATGGCAAACAATACGCTCATTAAAAATTCTGTCGTCCACGTGGTGCAGTGTTCTACCTGTTCTAAAAACATCGACCTGAGACAATTTAAATTATTTTACATGCTAGCAGTGTGACCGCAGATTCGACAAATTTATATTTCCTATTAGTCTTTATTGTCCTAAAGCTTATCATAGGTCCGATTCTTATATACGCATCGCTAAATATCAGAAATAATTATTACCTATACACCCAATATCGTCAACAAAACTCGAACCCAGGGCATTTTAAAGTCTGTGACCTTTGTTTCCGTTGTTCCAGTAATCTTTTTGTCCAAACAAACAACAATGATATTATCGATGTTCTCCAATAGTATTTCCGAACTACACGTAATGCCCCCACCGAGAATCAAACTCCAAACATTTTTCATGAGTTTTGACCTTGCTATGTTATCTTCATGATATCAAGGAATAAGCATGCCAAGTTTGGTAAAAAAAAATCTATATTTCTATTTTCGAGCTATAAGCGAACAATCACAAAATACCAACAATTTCATCTTTATATGTAAGATACACGATATATATTTATCACTATTCTGTAAACATGACTCCTTACATACAAAAAAATTAACAGTAGAAAAATGTGTTTCCACCAGAACACACAACACAGATAACTCGAAATCAATTAAACCAACGTACAGAGAACGGTCAGTACAGTAGACCCGCATTAGACAGTGAGGGCCTTCGCCATTCCAAGATGCAGGCGTACCCCCTGACACATCAAAATATAAACATGCATTTACGCCTCAAAAATAATATTATTTTCTTAGGGTTAACAACAAGGTTAGTAGCTATGTTTAATACCGTACCCCACCAAAAAAGACCTATATAAAATCAGAATCCTTCCTCTAATTATCCTAGAATCCTTAAACTATAATATTAATTGTGTAACAGATAAGGAAATTTTCCATTGAATTTACCATGGGTATTAAGAACATGTAGGCTACATAAGTACTATTCATAACAAATTAAAAACCTTCTTTCCTGTTAGATACCTTTCTTTAAATATTCGAAATTACGAGTACAGATTCCGCTGGGTAATTTATTTGTAATTTAGAGTACTTTTTTTTAAAAAGAACTTTAGTTTTCCTTACTAGTTATATTCACAATATTCAATTCTATACATATGATATTTTTTTACAATAATTCGTACTGACATTATTGCCTTCACACTAGAACATCTTTCATGATAGAGAAATATCCTGAAATTAAAAAAGAATCCTAAGTTTTTGCATGATGAATTTGTACTCGTGAGTTACCGGCTGGAATGAGGGATTTCAATTAAATAAACAAAGAATATAATTAAAATATCAACGAACATATCCCTTAATCCCGACTCACTATTCAAAGTCGTCATTCGTTCCTTTAAAGTCTACAAAACCCATACTCTTAATAAAGTTCCACTGAATTAGCTGAAAAGCAAACACAAAGTCTAACGGGTTGCTGTTTCAACTTACAACTCAGATTTAAAAATCCCATTCCTTAATAATAACAACAAAACATTTGCTTTTAACACCCACGACACGCAAAGGAATTGTCTGTCAAACTATTTAAAGGAGTCTTTTTAAACTTTATCATTCCAAGAATCATTTCGTTTAAAAATCAAACTAAGTTTACTCTAATCTAAATACTTTTTAAATAATGTGTCCAGAACATGTTTTGTCTAAATGCAGCAATCATCGGAGACACATACATGTAATTTGTCAAATATATAAAATAAAAGGTAATCTATCTTCATTCAAATGTTAAACAGACCTGTAATTTTCTGAAATTTGTGTATTACGAAATCACAATATTTTTTTACGCTGTTTACGTTTAAAATACGAAACATACGAAATTTAAAACACGTTACAGTTAAAAGAGAGTGTCACGTAAAAATATAATCCAACTTCACTTACCAGAAAATTATAAGATTCTGGAAGTATTGAGAGATCCAATATAGATGTTCACTTACGTATATCAGCTTCAAGACGAATTATCACTTCACACTTCGTAATATTAACTTAAAATTTCGCACTATTTAATAGTTAAATTATTACTGTCAAGAACATTTAACCATGTAAAAAATTCAATAATTAAAAAAATAATACAAACACAGTTTAACCATCAGGAACATCACAGAACTAAAACAGATTATCGATTATGACAATTCAGCTGCATAAACTGGTATTTTATTTGGGGTGGAGATTAAGGAGTATACCTGTTTGTCTCTCCCCTTCTATTATACTAGTCAAGCCGGACCCTCCCCAACGTTACACGGTGTTTCACAAATAATTTCCTCTTTGATTGTAAATAAACGTAGTTTTTAACTGTACAAACCGGAATTCTAAATTATGCAAATTATTTAATTCTATTCATTGGTGACGTTTTTAAAGTAACCTAACGATCACATTTGTTGTTTATGTATCTTAAACTTCATAATTTAAAACATAATAAAATATAATCCCAGTTTGATCTCTGTTTATTTTCTGAATAAATCAGGAACTATAAACATATGGTACCATTGTGTCTGTGTGTCCTTGAGCTCATATGTGTGTCATAATAAATTAACTTATGACACAATGGAGTCAAACTACTCCACATTTATAAATTTAAATAATTTGTAATTTTAGAAACCGGAGTCCAAAATTCCGTCTACTATTAATATATTCTTCACTATGTATATATTATATAAAATTTGTAGCTAAATGACTGTCAGGTTCATATCGAATATTACAAACCGCTTCAGAAACAATTTATTCTATAAAAACCTCAATTCCTGTTTCTGGTTTCTATTATGACAGTGGTCTCCTTTACACAAAAAAAAAAAATAATTTCTGTCAATAGTTGGTACGAACGGAAAACACATATTATAGAGTAAGCCAATATTTACATAATACTAATAAGATTATTTATATAACGTAAATATTACATATTACACATTACATTGCATATGAAATTCGAGGACTTCATGGTGATGCAGATATTGATTAGGATTTGACATTAGTCCGAAGATGGCTGCCTTCTGGGTTACTCAACCCCCTGATGATGGAGACAGCAAGGACCTCTGAAAGGTTGGTAAATTTCTACAAAATTACGTTGTGCTAAAACCCGGAAGACAGACATTTTAATCCTAAGACATCGATGTTAATTTCCGGGTTGTTATACCTTTACGGAGAAATATACAACTGTGAAGATGTACGAAGTGCTTCATGAAATATCGGTGTCTACCTAAGAGTCCAAAAGGCGTTGCAACCCTTAAGACAAACGTCAATTAGAACGCCTTTAGAATTGTGAATGTCGGGTATTAGACTTATTTAACCCTGAATCCAGACGTACAAATAAAAAATACCTTTACCACGCAATGAATTGCTTTAGTTTCAGGGGCCTATTCCTATCAAACAATAAACCATAACGTTATAAAACAATACCAGCACCTTCCTTTATAAATCTCTGTTAATGACGTAATTTTTCAATAAGCCATATAAACAATTTAAATACCTTCAAGTACATTTTCTTGCTGGATTCAAAGGGTCGTTTTTTATTAGGTTGGCAGGAATCTGGCTTCATTCGTCGTGAAGATGTTTTCACATCGAGTTAAACTTATCAAGGAATTTTTTGTGAATATTGTACTTTCACTCTAATTTGCAAATATGACGCTCCAATAAGATGCATGACTCTTAAACATTAACTAAATTAATTCCCATCAACTTTGACAGATAATACTCCCTAGTATTCATACAAAAAGTAATTATTTCAACATAACTATTAGTTTAAAGTCGCTGTCAATAGCTCGTCCAAAGTTAAGGCAATAGAATTTTTAGTAAATAAATAACTTAAAATTTTATTAAATTTGTAGCGGCCTTACCATCCTGACATTTTCCGGGATGGACTGAATAAAATCATGATAATTCTCAGGGCATAGAAGCAAGGACTTTCCATATATGAAACAGATGTGTTAACAACTGAACCACCACATTAACCCTTATATAGAAACAATTCTAATACACTAATGTGAAGTAGGCCTGTATTAAAATGTACTAAGCAATTTTTAACACAAACTTCACGATCGAAAATTTACTTAAATAAATTACGATATTTATCAGATTGAAATTAATATACGGTTTAAAGTATTGATAACTGACCAGGCAAAGCTGGTGACTTATCTGGACACGATATCGAATTTTCATTAAATCTGTATACCAAGAAGATCTGGTAAATGTTTCAGTGGGGCACATTTTCGACACCTCTGCTGTTCTGCGTAACAAACAACATAAAATATCACTAGTTTACCTAGAGATTTGTATTTTCGTGGAAAAGTTTACAACGTGTGGAATTTTTCTGTAGACGAAATATATTTACTTACAGATAATTAACATACGTAGTTTGCTGTGTGATTTAGATAAAGTTCCTATCACGTGACATTTCACGACGCAGTGCGAGGCAGACGACACGGCCAGGTTACTTCATAAACGAGAACTTAACAAAGGAACATGGAGCTCCATCGAAGCGTTTCGAAATTCGTGTTTGAAGCAACGGTAAACTGAGTTTCTATTCTATACTGTTTCTTTTTCCCAAAAGTTTTTAATATTAGTTATCATAGTGGCAGTGAAATAATTTTATGTATTATGTGTGATGATAATTACAGTGGCCGCTTGGTCACTGTGACCGTGGGTTCGAATCCCACTCAACCCATGGATGTTTGACCGCGTTCTTCTGTGTTGTGCTGTCCTGTGTACAGGTAGAGGCCTTGCGACGGGCCGATCCCTCGTCCAAGGAGTCCTACCGAATGTCTTAACAGATCAAAGCCAACGAAGGTTGGGACCCGCAGATGTTCAAAGTACTGAAGAACGGGTCGCCTAAGTTTCCTACGTAAGTAAGATAGTCAAAAAATAAGAGACTCTAGGTCCTCGTGGTGATAGTTCAGATTGTGATCTTCAGAGTAGAAGGCGGAAGTGATATTTACTCTGAAACGTCGGTAAAAATGTATAATACCGCGCGATGTCATAGTCCACGAGAACACAATCTAACGTAGAGCTTAATCTAGGGATCGTAAAGTTTAAGACCCAATGAATTAGGATTCCCTAGGAAGTAATTACGAGAACTTTTATATAAGCTTTAAGGGAATTCGATCAGTGTTTAAGGTTTCTTATATTTGGGTCATCGGTAAGTATTTATAGTTAATTTAATGATTCTTTTTCAATATTTCAGACCATATAGTCAAGTCAGCTTTAAAGTGTATAACAATTCTTATGTAATATAATAACTCCTCTTGATAGTATAAAATATATTTAAATTCTCACATATTTATTTCTTAAAAATATGTGTTAGCTTTTCTTAATTCAAAGATCTTTGTACGTGCCCTCACACAAAAAAAGTTTACGCTCTGTGTTTGAAATTACAACAAGTTTGGAAATCAATATGTAAATTTATAACGCCTTATTATTTAATGCGGTTTATTACGTTATTTTTAATGTAATATGAATAATTCGGTGTGAAGGAAAGATATTGTGTTATCTGAACGAATAGACACATCTAACACATTATATAACAGCGTAACATTTTCTAAATAATATTAATATTAGTTTGATTTCTTTGTGTTGTATTAATTATGGGAGATTGTTACTTTAATAAAACTTTAAATTGTAAATATTTTCTTTTCAAATTAAAATGTTTCTGTGGCAACAGGAAATCTGATGTAATAAACACAATAATAATTGAGATGATAAAGTTGCGTCATATTGTGATAAATATATATTTGTTTAAATCCTGTCAGTCTAATCACAATAAAATTTCTATTAAATAATAAAATATTACTATAATTAACATTTATATATTTAAAATATATTAAATGATGTTCTCTATCGAAATGTTCGATTTACATTAGATCATTAAATCGAACACTTCGATAGATAACATCATTAATATATTTTAAATATTTAAATGTTAATTATAGTAATATTTTAATATTTATTAGGAATTTTATTGTGATTAGACTGACAGGATTTAAACAAATACAATCATAATTATTAATCTATAAGGCTCAAAATCCCTTAACAGCAAGTAATAAAAAGCGAACATACAGATGGATTGTTTGTTTCTGTTGTCACCAGATGGTTTTCGTGCTGTTTCTTGGGATGACTGTGACAGCGTTTAACATTTGCCCAAAAGGCATTGTTTGTACAAATGCCACACATTTCAAAATGTGTGTTGACCACGGAAATGGATCTGTCCACATCTTGGATAAACCCATTGCCTGCCCTTATAACACAGTGTGTAATGCGTCTCAGTGCTTGGAACTACACTCTATTGGACCTTACACTCCAAGTACCAGGAGATGCAGCGTCCACGGATTCATATGTACAAACAACTACGAATATCAACTATGCAAGTACGACCATCAGGGTTTTTCATATCCTTGGGGGCCAAATTACTATTGCCCTCAAAACACAATTTGCAACGAAACATATTTTTACCACTGCCAAAGTCATTATACGTCGTCATATGTACCTGTCGGTACTGGACACGTAACTTCGTCAACAAAAGACGAATGCAAATCGAAGAATTTTGTGTGTGTCGATAGTGACACGTTTCTGCTTTGTAGAGACATGGCTGATGGAGGTTACAGACCCTACGGGCAGCAGTATAAGTGTCCAAAAACACACGTTTGTCACAAATCTTCCGACAAACCGTGTGGCATTTTGAAAGCAGCAGGAAGTAATCTATACTTTAATACATTCTTTTCTATTTTATTGCCTGTGAGTTCAGGATTATTGATAAACTATACATAAGATCACAAATTCAGTCCAGATTTCATTACAAAATTCATTATCTGGACAATAAATATGCCATTTAACTTTTATTTTGTAACAATCCTGGTTTAAAGGCTGTTGTGGGAAAATAATTACATGTTTCAAAATGTAAATCTCTGTTACCAGTACAAGGCTGATTCTTCTATGTACGTAGAAGGCAAGATAAATAAACAAGCAGAACCGAATGATTGTTTGTTGTAGAGAAATATACATATATAAAATATGTACAAGTAAACTTCTCTACGTCAAATTTAACCGACGTTCAGGCATTGTAGATTAAAACTTAAAATATTTATAGAAAACTGTGGTGGTTCTGAAGTTACAATTTCCTACCCAACGAAAATCAGTAACATTTGGCAAATATGTCAGGAATTTTACTTGTAATCTTGCCACTTAAGCATGACTTTTTACAAATTAAAATAATATATGAATACATGAAAAATAAGTTAAGAATAAATATTAAAACTATTAAAAAGTTAAGAACAATTAAAATATGTAACATTTAAAAACTTAAATTAAATATTAAATTACTGAAAAATAAATATTGCAATATTCATCCTTATTCTATGTTGAAATTTTACATTAAGAAATACATTTTGAGTGAATATATGAAATTTCAGTCTCGTCTCAAAAGAATATATAAAGCTCTGGAAATTTTCGTAAGGATACACGTTGTGATACGGCCACTCGAAAACTAATTAGATGCGAGGGCAGAATTAAAATAGATTTCAGGGAAATAGGTTGTTAGAATTGAGGGTAGATAGGAATAGTCAGGTGCCAGGTTTGGTATTAGCGGCGTTCAGAATTTAAAAAAATTAATATTTTAACACCAATAATATAGTATATTTGTCACAGTGGTTTAATTCAAATAAATAATAAGAGGAAATATTCAGTTAGTCTGACTTTTATTCCAAACTGTACATTTAAATTCGTAGTTTCTTCTCTCTTTAACTCCATTTTCTTAATATATTTTTCAAATTTGTAACTATGCCTTTAAACATACACACTTTAACGTTTCCAAAATTTCCGTTGTACGATAACAGTACTGAAATTCACATAATAAAATAAATGTGATATTTCCCTTAACCTGAATTAGTTTTCACAAACTTCATTTACAAATATCATATTTGTTACTCCAGTTACAACGCTTATGCGCCAATTAATGTATTTTCTAACCCCTTGTTACAAATCCGCTATTTGGCTGTTCACAGTAAACAAAACTTATTATTTTAATGACGTCACAAATGTTTCGAATAAAATATGTAACCTATATTCATTTCAGTGTTAAACCTGGCTTCTCCTTCTTATCTATGGGCGCCGTAGGTTTAAAAGTATTCATAATCAAAGTATATTTCAAAAATCACTTCCTGTTCAATCCTCAGACTCGGAGTAACTATTGCCGGTATGTACAGATACCTATTGTACCGACAGAACGGAACAAGCCGGCATACGAAGGATAACGTAGGTTATATGCGACTGAAACGGAACACGATTACCTTCTTACATAATCAACAATACGTGTAAAGATTTCAGGTTAACACAACAGGGCCTGATCTGATGATGGAGACAGCAGGTACATCTAAAATATCAGTAACTGCTTTAACTATGTTTTATATGTTAAAACTATTCACTTGGGGATTGCTGGTTGGAAAAAAAAAATGACAAATACAGTCTTCCAATTAGAATTATAACTTTTCTGATCCTGTGATCTTACGACTTGTTAAAAATTATATCAAGAGACGTATATTGTTTCAATGAGGCGAGTTTGTAACCATGCGGATTACGTGCTAAAACTGCTCTGTTCTTCCGTCTGTATGTACGAAACAGCGGTCTCACGAAAGATAATTCTAGACACTTCTAAGAAAAATTACGACACTTCAATCTTAATTTAGAACGAACATTTGTAGTAGCTACTTCACAATAGACCATAAATACGTTTGCTTATCTCAATATGACTGCAGAATATAGTTATCTTGGTTACATAGGGAAAGGAATCATATCCTGTCAGACAACGCGTCCTAACTTATTCATTTTCTACATTACTGGAGTCGAAGCACAGGGAGGGATGTCCGCTGGTGTTCAAAACATTCCGATTTCTACATTAATTGTTTAATGTGTTTATTTGTTTTGTTTTATGACACTTTCACTAACTCATAAATAACGAATTGTAAAATACGTGGAAGCAGTTGCGATCAAATTTAAGTTACTATCCCAGCATTTGCATGGAAGGCCTGAGGAAAATCATGAAACGCCTCTGTAAGGATAGCCGGTTTCCAAGCACGGGTTTGAACCCTGGAAATCTCGAGCGCAAGGCTACGCTACCCAACCAACACTGATTCCAAGTACGATCCTTAATATTGCAACTAATATAAAAAAAACGAGTAAAGTTTTTAAAGGGGTAATTATTCAGTTGAATACGGGCGTAGAACGAGACCCTAAAATGTTTAATACAATCCAGTTGAATCCGGTTTAGTGTGCAGTGGAATGGGCGTGGTTTATAAGCTGATCAGAACAGTCCGACGTTTGTGGGTACATTATCACAGTAAAAGCAATAAATTCAATAGTACTTACTTGTGATTTCCATTTCCAAAGCCATGACATTCCAAACACTTTTGAAGATATACTATAACAAACGTTTTCCAGAAACAAAATTGATAATTTCTTCGCTGCCACACATGTTACGTCTGACCACTGTATGTAAACAACTGAAAACAAAATCACATCGGTAGTCTAGTTCACAATAAAGACGATAGGCGCGTCAGTGTACCAACTGCTTTTGCTGCCCGATTAAATTACCTTTTCACTGTCCTTGTGCCAACGGACTGAGACAGATGTAATGTGACCACTCATGTCATATTTTTGTTCCGTCTACTGACGTGTACTACAGGCAGATAAATCTACGGTAAACTCAGTGAGTCTGAAAAGAGTTTAATTCGCGGAACGGACAATGTTCAATGTAACTGCAGCATAACAAATCAACAATTGTTACAAATTCAGAATTTAAATTTCAGTCTGTAGAACTGAAATTCTTTTAAAATATACTAAAAATACTTTAGGAATTGTTTATTAAGACTGATTCACGAAACAGTGTAATTAAACAGGTACATATTCTGTGAACAAATATTTTTGTGTTCGGTACTAACATAGCGGTCCTCAACATCTCATACAAACGTATTAATTTTAAAACTAGATTTGTCTGGACTTAGGGAATCTCAGTCGCATAAAACATATTGACTGATTGATTATTAAGTGTCTGGAATATTTCTTAAAATGTCGTTTTGCTAATAATCTACCCAATGCAATCTTAAAAAAAGTTCTCCAAATTAAAGTTTTATTTAACGATACATTCCTGTATTTAACACATAGAGTTGAATGAATTATTCTGAATGATAAAGTATATAAATAAAAGCAGATGTGAATTAAATAAAAGGCATATTACTCGTATTTTAGCATTTATCTAGACGAAGTGGGAAAACTCATAAAAAGTCTTCATCTTAATTTCCAGTGTTTATGCTAATAATTGAGCCATTCTTTCAACCTTGATAAAGTACGAATGTTGGCACTGTACCAAATTTAATTTAAAGTTGTCACTTTATCTATTATCAAATCGCTTCTTTCTCGAACGATGGTGGATTGACTCAACAAAGAATGCAAATTCGTTGTAGGGGATTATTTTTGCTAGTAGAAATACGATTTGTTTTAATTCTATCACATTTTTTAATATTTTTATTTCTAATTAACAGACATCTTCGAGTAAGATTTTCTGCCTTGCTGATGCGAATCTCCATTATCTCCATTGCACTCGTCACAACCGGGTACACTACAACACAAATCAGCGCTCGAACTTGAAGCAGCTGTGTTTCGATATGGGTTAAAGAACTGTTGATCCGATGCCTCGTTACTAGCCGTCATATAGAACGAAGGCGACAAAGAATTCGTGAACAGAGCTGCTGAATGCGCAAATGGTAGGTGAGGGGTTTGAAATAGAAGATCGGAGGGAGGGTAAAACATACTCGACATGATCCTGCCAGTCGTGGAGTTGTTAGTTTGGTGGTTCTGCAACGCGAGCAGGGAGGACATTGTCGCTGCGAACGGTAAACTACTCTGATGAGCGGTAGGTGGCGACAACAACGCTGAACTACCTAAAAAAATTTCTGGAGTAGAATTCAAGTTACTGTGATGGCCAAAGCCGATAGCTGACGATGTATTAGGACTAATATTTGCGGATGTTGAAGGGGAAACAGGTTTAAAAGCTGATTTAAGTACAGATGAGGAAGGTCTAGCTGAATTCACTGTATCGGTACGTCGTGTATCTTCTTTTGTGCTTTCATTTGTTACTGTTGATTTGTACGAAGCTAGATACTGATGTAACGCATTACTGCCTTGTAGATTTGAACTTCCACTGGCGACATTTTGGCACACATCTCTTGGAACAATTTCTTCTATTGCTTTCAATAAGTCATCCCCACATCTTCGCAACACTAGTTCCAAAACTGACCGCTTCTTGTTAGGAAATAATCTAGTCAACATTTCTAGTGAATTCGGAGAAAGGGTGGTTTTATTGTTGTGATTAATCACGTGTTTAGGGGAAATAATTGGAGTGAGATGTCTTGCTTTGTTTTCTTCTGAGTCCGAAGGTGACTTTTCGGGTTCGGGATGAGGATTGTCGGTGTCTGTGACGGTCGGCAAAGAATCCGTGACCGATCCCCCTGGCCCAATATCGCCTGTCTCTGATTCGTCATGACTAGATCCTAGAGCAAGTGGTGACATAGATGGTGAGTCCAGAGCTAAGTCTTCGTTCCCAGGTGTATCTGAAAATTAGATAAAAAAGTCTATTCTTTAGATAATTTTTTTAATTACGATAATTATATTCTTAAATCTGTCTGAAAAACAGAAATACTGTACTTGAATAAATAATGTTATTAAGCTAGAAATTTATTTTTAAACATGAAAAAGTCATATTCAGATACGTAATTAACAAAAATAAACACTGTACTTAAATAAAGTATCTTCTTCAAACAAATTTTTATACAAACCGTATTTTTTTAAAAAGCTGTTATTCGGCTATTCCTTATTTTTAGGGCGTTTTTCAATTTTAGTAGCCTATTATTTTATCTTTCTTTGGATCTTTTATCTTGTCGGAGATTTAATTAAACTTTAAATAATCAGTTTCGACATCAACAAACCACAATCAATCTTCAATATCCTCAATAATTAAATCAAACCTTATGTTTCATATCTATTATATTTCTTGTCTGCTTTTTACTATTTTTCAGATATATGTTTCTGATTTCTTTTAAATTCGGTATAAAAAGGCATAACAACAAAAATAATCTAATTATTTTAAGAAACTTCAGCAAAGTCCACATTAAATGCAACAAAAACTAAACTTAATTTATGTGTTACACCTCAAAGGTTCTTACCGTTGTGATGTTTGTCTGTTAACATTCAAAAACGTTTCATGCAAAATTTTCAAATAGATCAATATTTAAAATCCACCTCCATCAAATATTTCAGAAGTTATGATCCAATTATTTATTGTCTATCATATCTAAATTATAGGCTTACAAATACTAAATATTACATCCTCCTTGATTTGGTTGTCGTAATATTATTTGCCGAAGAAAATCATATAAATTACGGAGCTACTCATTAAGCAGTTTTCTCCAGTCTCCTGTAACTTCGTCCCTCTTGTGTCCAAATATTCTTCCAAGCACCCTCTTCTTAATCACCCTCAATCGGTGTCAATCCCTTTAACGTGGATATCGGGTTTGGAACTCATATAAAAACAGATAAAATTATGATTTTATATATTTTAATATTTACGTTTATACACATCATATAAGGAGACAAACGATTTTGAACTACGAATTCAGTCTGTTCTTGACTTGAATATATTTTTCATTTGACCGTCGTCCCAAAAATATTTTAACTTTAGCACATTTTCAAATGATTTATTAGTTATATTAATATAATGATTTCATTCTGTGGTCTGGTGACAAGACATCAACATAAGCATGCTTAGATTATCTCTGAGTTTGCGTCTGGACCAATTTCCCTATTAGTAAATAATATCATTTCTGTGTTTCTCTACAAATCGTACACCTATGAAAAGTAAAGCAACAAGGCCGAACATCACTGACGTCAAGGCACGAGAGTCGGGAACAAAGTCAAAACTGATTATTTAATATTTAACGACGCTGTTTCAACTACATAAGTTACAGAGTGTCGAAATATTTGGGAAGATAACAAATATTGGTGTGAACGGAAGTTGTGGTATGTTTTAGGTACAATCCTGCCATTTTCATGCACATACTGAGGAAAACTACGAATATTTTAGGGAATAAACCGTATATCAATATAGAATCAAACTGGTTTCTTTTTGAATAAAAGTGTGGAGTGTTACGGTAAGACTAAAGTGGCCGACCTTGAAGCAAAGAATTTTAATATTTCTGTAGTAAAATTAATTTTGTCAGAGAAATCAGCGTATGTAGTACTGACTCAGTAAAGCTGCAAAATTCTTTAGGAGAAATATTTGCTTAGCTGATCAAGAAATTCACAAGCTTTTATTCTGCTATAAAATTCAGTGTAAACACGAGCTTATCATAAGATCGTATTCCGATCAAACTTAGTAAAAAAGATGAGTCTTCTGGGATACTCTTAACCGATATTTCAGAGATAAATGTTGCCTCCATCATTAGCACATCTGAAACGTCGGTAAACTTCTACCAGACTAATTTCGCATCATCTAAGAAGACAAATTTCCACACTCATATTTTATTTCACTAAGATCCTTTTTAATATTATTCCAATACTACGATTAGGTTTCACAAGAATTCTCTTCCTTAAAGTTTTCGAAACAAAATTAAGTATTTATTTCTCGTCTGTGTTACTTGCTATATTTCCCTTACTTAATACCAAACGTAAAATATCTTCGTCTGTTATTTTATCAGTTGTCCAGTAATACGACTTACCCTGATCTTGACTTTTAGGAGCGGTTATTGCCATACCGAAGATTGGACCTGGCGGGAGATACCCGAACTGCGTTCCAGTGGCAACAGCTGTCAGACCCAGAGCAATGGCGTCTTCAGCTGCCTGCTGCCGTTTCAAAGCCACCTGCAAAAAAGATGGCGTTGATTACAAGTCGTATTCACGAAGAAATATCTTCCTTCTCCTTGCTTTGTAATTGGTGCGCGAAATTTAGTCGTTCGATACACGAGAAATCGTTCGATATGCGAGAAATCGTTAGATACACCAGAAATCGTTCGATATCCGAGAAATCGTTAGATACACGAGAAATCGTTCGATATGCGAGAACTCGTTCGATATGCGAGAAATCGTTAGATATGCGAGAAATCGTTCGATATGCGAGAAATCGTTAGATACACCAAATATTATTAAATCAGTTGGATACGATGGAAGGGGCAAGCATTAGATATATAAGAATTTAAAAAAATGAATGCAGGATTTTAGACAGAAAATCTGAACCGGAGATAACACCTAAAACACGTAGACGTAGGTGGGAGGATAATATTAAAACTGACTTTAAAATATGATATATAAAAAAGTATTGGAATCATATTGCTCAAATTACTAGCGGGAATTTTTAATATGGTAATAAACCTTGGTGTGCTATTAAACTGATACATTTATTGAGTTGCTAAGCGTTTGTTACCGTCTTAAGTAACATACTTTTCCTTAGTTTAATTAACGACACTCTAAAGGAATATAAAAAAATATATTTACGAAGAAAACTTAAAAACAAAACATTCGAGTAAGTAATTCAAAGGTAACTGTGTGTATATATATATATATATATATATATATATATATATATATATATATATCATATGGATCACACAGCGTACAATTTCCAATTTCTATGTAGCTTCGAACTTTTCAAGACGTCAACAGCCAACGTCTCCTTTCTCATCCCACAGAGCTACATCGTGGCATGGCTAATGGAAAACCTTCAGTAAAAGCCAAAGTAAACACAAGACTTTTCTAACAAGAGTACTACTATCGGTAATAAAGTCTGGATTACACTGATGACATAGAAACTTTACACCCCCAATCCAAACCCTTATTGTGTCTCTCGTTTCATGAGAATTAGCACAGCTTAGACAAAGACATCAATCAACTGAATGATGTGTTTGCGTGGTTACTGTTTCAAGCATAGGGTGTTCTGAAACGGCATTTTGAATCGATTTATCTGATACACTTAATCTCAAACAAAGGATATGTGGCAAGTGTCCGAATAGGGTAATACTATTTTCTCAAGCAAATATTTCTGGAAAGATATTTCAGATCTGATTATGCTATTTAACGAGGATTTAATGGAAAGATGATCATGAATAATGAGTAGGTAAGGATTTTTACGTAAACGGTCATGTCTTGGCTTATTTCAAACCATTAGCTTCAAAAGACTGAGAAATATATTTGAGAATCGAAAGAAATGCCTCCCGAAAGAAAATTATAACGTTAAAGTTGATTAATTTTCTCGATGCAATACAAATTTAAAATCACGAAAAATTTCCGGAATAACAAAATGAAAATGTGTTACAGTCTCAACTAAAAATAAAAAAGACTTTCGAAATTATGTCAGGTTTTATAACCCAAAACATATTTAACATTTAATAATAACTTATACCGCCACGGTGGTCTAGCGGTCAGAACACTAGCCTAGTAAGCTTTGGGGTCCCGGGTTCAATTCCCTTAGGTGCTCAAATTTATAACTTCTGTTGGGCAAGGCCGTGGTCTAGGCAACACGGAGTTTTCCTCCGGGGGCTTCCCCGGTTTCTCCGTGGCATCCCAACAATTACTCCATTCACACACAGAAGAAGGCAATGGCAAACCACTTCTGGATCATCTGCCAAGAACGTATATGAACAGGTCCCAGTCCGAGAAAAGGATGGAAGGATCCTGTTCATAATATATGGACCTGTCGTCAGACAGAACACTACAAATAAAAAAATAACTTATATAAAATTCACTTTCCAGTTTGTTAAATCATACGTTATACTTCAAACAATTTTCATAACAGCGATTACATTTTTATCGTGGTCTCAACATATAGAAAATAAAATAATAACGATATTATTGATGGATATTTCTCGTACAATACCTAATACTAGAATTGAATACGTACGAAAGTAACTTGCAAACATTTCTGAAAGTTTTAAAATTGTAATATATACCGTCAATTACGAATATAATGCAATAATTTAATATTTATAAATTATAGATAAGGTCCATCTAAGTTTAGAAGATGAAGACTTGAGACTTTTAAATTATTTTCTTGTAGTCCATATTAGTTCGAAAGCATGTCATACCATTTAAAATTATTCGTTGTCAGGACTTTTCCCATCGTCTGTTCTTTAAAACCACGACGTTTCGGAGGCTAGTTCTGTCTCCGACAATGAATAATTTTAAGTGTAAACTACCGTCGTCAAAACCCTTTAGAATTGAATGTCGTACCATGTTCTCTTTAACGTCCGCATAACAATTTCGATGTGGGCCTCTACAAATTAGAAAAAAAAAATTGAATTTCGCAACGACACGACTGTAGATTATTATTTATAGGTGATACGGTGTCTTTAAATAAATTATTACAGCGTCCGCCACTAACCATATGATTTCTAATTAGCGTCCCAATACTGAAAAATTTTCAACTAAATTTCATAAAATATTTATAAATGTTCTCTGACTCGAGTATTGGAATCTTCTACCACAATACATTTAAAAACCTTACCAGTACAGTAGACACTGCCTTATTATATCTTGTGTACCAAACCCAATCATGTGTTCTGTTAGAACATGTGTTTATCAGGTTAAGTCCTGTATATGCTTTTTACGATTTTTCTCTCACTCTTTCTTACATAAGAACGTCTCTTAGTATTAAATCATATTCTCATTTAATCCACTGTATTCATGCCTTATGACTTACTTAGAAATACATTGCAAAAACTCATTTTACACTCTCACTGTGAAATTACACTTGCATTGCTCCACGAATATTCTAAATTATACATTAGCTGAAACAGAGTCCATGTAATTTGCATTGAATTAATGCTTATTTTGTTTATGATAGATCAACTATTATTTATTATTTTTATTTATTTAGTGTTCTGTCTGACGACAGGTCCATATGAACAGGATCCTTCCATCCTTTTCTCGGACTGGGACCTGTTCATATACGTTCTTGGCAGATGATCCAGAAGTGGTTTGCCATTGCCTTCTTCTGTGTGTGAATGGAGTAATTGTTGGGATGCCACGGAGGAAAACTCCGTGTTGCTTAGACCACGGCCTTGCCCAACACAAGTTATGAAATAATAAAATAATAATTAATCCTTTAAAGCGAAATGATAAATACGTACAACCTGCTTCAAAAATCAGCAACAATCCATTTTGTATTTATAAGTTTTGTATGATTATCAACAACAATTATTTCCTTAAACATCATTAACAGTGTTGAAGAGGTATGTTTTCTTTGTAGTACTAACTAAATTCCGAAATATTATTTAATGAGCTTAGACTTAAAAGGATTAGTTCGTTAATTCAGTTTCATTTTTGTGTCTGACAAGAGAAATCGCAGTCAAGACCTAAAACAACGGTCTTGATATAATTGTATAATAAAATATAAAAATGACGTAAGAGATCGAAAGATAACACAAAAACAGAGTACAAATTTATAATATGAAACTTAAACATTGAGAACGAAGTTTTTAAAAAATATTTAATTACAAGTAATGTTATAAGATATTCATAAGTGAAATACCACTTTTTAAATATCGTTACCTTTCTAAGAAACTAAAGATTAAAATATACAAAACAATAATCTTGCCTGTTGTTTTGTATGCGTGCGAAACATGGTATCTCACTCAGAGGGAGGAACACAGATTGCAGGTGTTTGAGAATCGGGTGTTGAGGAGGATATTTGGGCCTAGGAGAGAAGACGATGGGGCGTGGAGAAAACTGCATAATGATGAACTTAAAAATCTGTACTCCTCCCCTAATATTGTCAGGGTGATTAAGTCGAGAAGAATGAGATGGGCTGGGCATGTAGCGCACATGGATGGGACAAGAGGTGTGCACCGGGTACTGGTTGGGAAGCCTGAGGGGAAGAGACCGCTGGGGAGACCTAGACGTAGATGGGAGGATAATCTCAGGCGGGATCTATGGGAGATAGGAGTCGAAGGAGACTGGATTTTGTTGGCCCAGGACAGGGTCCGGTGGAGGGCTTTGGTTAATTCGGTGATGAACCTTCAGGTTCCCTAAGCCATCTAGTTGGTTGGGTCCACTATTTGGGAAGCCTGAGAGGAAGAGATCTCTGGGGAGACCTAGACGTAGATGGGAGGATAATCTCAGGCGGGATCTATGGGAGATATGAGTTGAAGGAAACTGAATTTTGTTGACACAGGACAGGGTCCGGTGGAGGGCTTTGGTTAGTTCGGTGATGAACCTTCGGGTTCCGCAAGCCATCTAGTTAGTTATATTTCTAATAGCATTGGCAGCAAAAACACATCTAATTAATCGCCATAAATGTGTATTTTTCCCTATGTATCCAAGTAGACACCTATCCTGAGAGAATCAAATGTAGAAGAAAAATTAATTTTATTTTCAAATATATTAATAAGGGATAGGGATTGTAGTTACCGGAGCCTGGAAAGAAATGTCAAGAGATTCAGTCTAAGTAATATATCTTATTCTTGACCTCGGCACTAGATGGGGGTGAGTGGTCAGCTTCATGCCCCGGCCGTTTTTTACGCCCAGGAAAGGATCCCGGTACCTATTGGACAGGAGGCTGGGTGGGCCCCAGAACCGGTCTGGACGCAGAGGCTAGAGAAAAAATCCTCTGTCCCCATCGGAGATCGAACCCCGGTCGTCCAAACCAATTTTAATTTTATAAGATTTTGAGAGTATAAATGGGCTTTTAGAAAATTAGAATACTCAAAACTTCAAGACGAATTATTCGAAAGTAAATGTTAAAAATACAACGGGCACATTGACTCTCAGGAACAAAACAGTTTCCTATAGTTGCTTAAGGCAGCACATGAAGAACGTACAGAATATTCATCTGAACAAGAGGTAGGCAATATAATCAAATTAATTCAAACTTATTTATGTATATCCAAATGAAATAAAAACAGTCATCTTTCAGACAATCCAATTCTGTGGCTATCGACTTGTTGAGTTGGGCTCTGGGGATTTCTTGTTTCCGTGCAATGCAGTTAACAAGATTGTGGTTCAACACCGGGAAATAAGTATTTTATCCAGCAACTGTTTGCGTTACCATTTAATTCGTATCGACACAGATGAAAGCAAGCAAAGAAGTAACCTAATACACATTCACTGTCATCTCTGGGTTTCACTAACAAACGATATGATTTCGTTGGCGATTAATCGATTTATCGTTGAAGGAAATATTATTCATTTGCACTGATGCCCTATGTTTATCATGTTGGCATGACCGCCTCCCGGTTCGAGATATTGATTGCTATATCGATTGTATTATAGCATTTAAGGCTGTTAAATCAGTAAACATTTAGTTATTTATTTCGAAATTATAGCCACGGTGGTCTAGCGGTTAGAACGCTGGCCTTGTAATCCTGGGGTCTCGGGTTCGATTCCCGGCGGTGCCCGAATTTATAACTTGTGTAGGGCAAGGCCGTGGTCTAGGCAACACGGAGTTTTCCTCCGTGGCATCCCAACAATTACTCCATTCACACACAGAAGAAGGCAATGGCAAACCACTTCTGGATCATCTGCCAAGAACGTATATGAACAGGTCCCAGTCCGAGAAAAGGATGGAAGGATCCTGTTCATATGGACCTGTCCTCAGACAGAACACTAAATAAAAATAAGATGAGGTGGTCTAGCGGTTAGAACGCTGGCCTTGTAATCCTGGGGTCTCGGGTTCGATTCCCGGCGGTGCCCGAATTTATAACTTGTGTTGGGCAAGGCCGTGGTCTAGGCAACACGGAGTTTTCCTCCGGGGGCTTCCCCGGTTTCAATTACTCCATTCACACACAGAAGAAGGCAATGGCAAACCACTTCTGGATCATCTGCCAAGAACGTATATGAACAGGTCCCAGTCCGAGAAGAGAAAAGGATGGAAGGATCCTGTTCATATGGACCTGTCGTCAGACAGAACACTAAATAAATAAATATAAAATATAAAAATATTTCGAAATTGTACTAATTTCACGGGAACCGGTTCTTTTCGTAATTTCAAAGAATTAAATTTTTTGGTGACATTGGTAAAATTCAGTTAAGAAGATTTTTGGCCTTATGGGACAATATTTATGACTATGTATTTTCACTGCATTATATTTCCCCATCATTCTTGGTGGTAGATATACTAGTTTGTTAGAGACAGCAATAAGACGTAGCTGACCTGAGCCGCCATAACACGTTGCCTCTCCGCTATGAGGTTGCACTTAGCACAGACACAGGCCTTGAAGCGACACTGCCTCTTGTGGCCTTTCAGCCAACTAATCATGCCGTGATTTCTGCAGCGAGCGCATTTGGGACGCCGAGCGCCTTTCTCCGTCGTCGGATAGCTGGAGGCGCCTGCTGGAGGCTGCAGTAGACGACCTCGGGCTCCTGGACTCAGCATCCGGTACTTTCCTATAAGATTAAAATTGTGGATGAAATAATGATGACTGTTTTATGAGATCCTAGGCCTTGAGGTTGATAACTTTCTATGAGCGTAACACCCCAGAAGACAGAAATTTTTATACTCGTAACCATGAAAACCTAAAATCTTACCTATGGCTAAAAGATTTTAAAAACCGGTTTTGTGTAACTACAAACATTACTTAATGATAGAATTCTATAGTTTAAGAATGATTTTCGGCTTATTTTATTTTTGGGCCCAGTGGTAATTATATATACCACCAGCTATAACAATCAACAGTTTAACGCTATATTTTACTCACAGAATTTATATTCACAAGTTTCATATGATTTAAAATTTAAACAGTGATTATTTCCTTAAACAACATTAAACAGTTGATCCTTGTAATGTTGAAGTGTAGTGTTTTCTTTGTGGTACGGACAAATTTTGTTAATACTATTTAGACGAGTTTAGGTTTCAAACGAATCCTCTGCGCTGGATCGACCGTAAATCTGAGAATGTTAGGACAACATCGGTGTGGTAATTGCCAGCTGACAGCCCGCACATTATTATTATATTTTTATTTTGATTAAGAACGAAACAAATTCTTCGTTTCTTATCCAAATTATATGTATGTTATAAATATATATTTATTTTTAATAAAGCAATAGGACGGTTAGGAACAATTCAGAACGCATCTGGAAATTCCCGCTACTGGCTAACTCGATCAAGGTTTTCCGCGGTTATCCTTGGTCACAGAGAAAATGCTGAGATGGTACCCAAATTTCATGCATCTCACGTAGCCCTCATAGTGGTATCATAAAAATTGCGTCCTAAAGTATCTCCCATATCAACATAAAAACTTTTACTAAACGCCGCCTTTCCAAAGTTAATATCAAAATTCCAAATTGCGCACGGACGCAGTAAGACCCTGATCCACTTCTCCCCTACTCAGTTTCTTATCCCACCTTTTCCACGTCCAAATAACTTATTTTGGCTAAAACTATCTTTGCCAGAAAGACGAGCGAGCACTGCCTGGGGACCCTCAAATCTAAATTTGTCCGCCCCCCCCCATTAAAAATCAGTGCCTGTCACTAATCCCCAACTTTCTCTTCTTTCTCTCCCTCCCCCTCTCTTTTTCCTTCGTTCGGCTTCAAAACGTTAAAACTGAAATAATTCCACACAGAATTTTCTAAAAAACAAAAATTTCCTCCTTTGTTTAATTTGCAGAGAGATGTCCTGCTCATAGAAATAACAAACATAACATTTCCATTTTGTCCTTATTATGGTGCATCTAACGAGGGTGTCAGTCGAATGATTAATTACTACTTAATTAGAAAGGACGTGGAAGAAACCGGTCGTGGCCTAATTTAATTCATTATCCCAACATTTGTCTGAAGGTTCTGATGAAAATAACAAAACACGTTAGTCAGGATATCTGGTATTGGGTTTGAGATTTTTACCTGGTATCTCCATAATATCAAGAAATCATTTTCCAAGTTCGATGATTTTTCACCTGAAAAACTGTTCTTTTGAATCGTTACCGATAGATGTTTTGGACTAACATGTCTGTTTAAGCTAAATAATTTATTCAATTAGTAAAAATATGTTTATTGTAGCTTAGCCGTGTACCTGTCTTTTATTGTTCTCCATGTTAAATTTTTAACCTAATGACAAATTTAATTAAAGCTGGTAAGAAACCCATACAAATAGAGGCCAGTCCGACTTTATTATTATAACTTCCTGCCATCAATAATACCAAAATTGCGGAAAAGATTAGTTGTGAAATGGCGCAGACATTTAATATATAACCTGTTAAATTGTAAGTCCGAGGTACAACATTTGGAAAAGAAAAATATATTTCAGATTGTAAAATAGCACATACTGACCTGGCAAATGATATTTGTTTTGAAAGCAGATCATTGTAAAATCATTGTATACAATTCAACAATAAATATACGGTGTCTACCTAAAACATTTTTATATATTTTTAAAATCAAAAACATGTCAACGGCTTAGCGTTCTGGAAATATGTCTAACAAATTTAACTTAGCCAGAAAGTGATACCTACTAAAGAAAATTATGAACAGAATAGTATCATTAAACATTATAATTAGCGTTTTAACCTTCTTCTTTACTTCACTGTACGGACAGATACATTACAAGCAGCGTAGATTTTATACTTTTCCCCCCAGAGGATCTTGCTTCGAATGCTGAATGGTATAATGCACATCTGACGAAGTCATAGATAATCAGCGTTCTACGAGGCGCGTCCCAAAAGTAAGTTTCCCACTCGTCCCACAGCTAGCAAACCTTATATTGCGCGAAGCGACTGTGCGTACGTGATAGAGCAATGACGTAGCATGGCGCATGCACTAACGGCACTTCCCGCGTTCTCACAGTAGCATCGTTGCAACTGTTGAAGATGGAGGTTCTTATTCCAGCTCCCGCCGACTGTGAAGTGCGGTCAGTGATAACGCTAGGCCGCACACGGCTCGACGGACAGCAAGTCTCCTGCAGGAGTTCAGCTGGGAGGTGTTTAATCATTCACCCTACAGCCCGGACCTCGCTCCCAGTGATTTCCATCTTTTCCTACACCTCAAGAAATTCCTGTCCGGTTAGCGTCAGCGTTTTGAGAATGACAGAGAGGCGGAGATGGTTGTCACACAGTGGTTCCAATCCCAGGCGGCAGACTTCTACGACACAGGTATTCAAACGTTGGTCCCACGGTATGACAAATGTCTCAATTCCGGTGGCGAATATGTTGAAAAATAGCTGGACACTTGCTGTATCTGTTGCAATAAATATTTCCATGAAATTGTGTTTTGTTTCTGTAAACGGCCCCAGGGAAACTTACTTTGAGGACGCGCCTCGTACATTGATCGTTAGGCCAAATATACATTAAAGATTAAAAAATTATTAAATGTGATGTTCTCACGGCGGTAATTTTGAAAATGGCTGTCTTCTGGTTTGTAGCGTCGTGTAGTCTGTTATAAGTCTATCAATGTTTCAATAGTCCTTTCAGAAGACAGCCTTCTTCCTAGATAATGGAATGGCTGTTTAACGTCTGTCTGGTGTCACCAAATATAATTCTGTGGAAATACAACGTAGAAATTCTTATGGCTAATAATTCGACTGAGTGACATGTGTGCATATATGGTCTGTCCTCAAAAATATTATTATGCAAGCAGACAGATGGATAGAAGTTGAAAATGTTTCATTTATCTAAGCGACCTTTCATTTAAAATCGTAAGATTTGAGGTTTTTATTGCGGTAAAGATGTCGATTTTCGTTTTGTGCGTAGTTAAGTCTTGTTTTCTTATAGTTAGATAACAATATGGTAGCACTGTGTTACTCCTAAATTTCACACGGAGTTACAACCCACAAGACAAACATCAACATCTTAATAAATATTTATCATAAATAAGATTCACACGATTTGAGAATTGCTATAGTCCAGTTGTGTACCATTTTAAGACGAAGATCATCTCCCAGGGTAGCCATACTATCGCATGTACTGTTAGCATAATTTAAATAAAGGGATTCTCAGATATTGCCAGATGAATTTTAGAACGCAGAAACAAACATTACACTGTTTCGTTCGACATAGCCTACTCGTTTGTAACACAAAATACTAAAAGTTATTGGTAACATTACACAAAACGAGAGAAATATTATAGGTAATTTGGATGTACACAGGACATGGCTTTTAAAATAGTTTCAACGCATCCTGCAAAAGGTGCATAACCAGCAAACAAAGATTTAAAAAATTTTGAAACCATTTATGAGTTCACACCTTCCAGGTTTTTAAATATTTATTCTCAGAAACGTTAATTTCTTTCACTAAATACTAGAGTGATAAAATTGAGGATATAATGAATGTGTCGTGTAGAATAGGATTTATAAGAAATGTATAAAAGATTTCAGTAGGAAAACCTGAAGGAAACAGACCGTTAGTAAGACTTGGAGTAAATGGTAGGATATTATTAAAACAGATCTTACAGAAATAGGTGATAAGGATCAGGACAAAGTTCATCTGCTTAAAGATAGGAATAACTGCCGGGATTTTGTGAACACGGTAATGAATCTCTGGGTTATGTAAGTGAGGAGAAATTTTTAGAAAAAAAATATATTAATTAAACTTAACGAGTCTGAAGAACGAATTAAACCATTTACATTTGTAAAAATTCGGTTTAACTAATGTACATAGAATTTTATGAGAAGTTAAATAAAGTGACCTAATCAACTGTTTTGGCAATAGGATAAATGGTTGCATCATTACCTTTGAATAAATCCATTAGGGCACATACTATCAACACTTTGAACAACTAATGCTATCAAAATTTCCTAAATATGTAACACGGCTTATCATCACCGTAAAAAGTAAACAAATACTTCTTTACCACCAATAAGGAAAAGTATTAATTGTTATAAATCGTGGTAGTGGTAGGTTAGGTTAGGTTAGGTTAGGTCTGCAGCTGTGGCAGTGAAACGTTATTGGTTATTCTAACAAATAGATTTTAGTTTTTTCAACCGCCCATCTATATATGCCATAGAATTTATAGCGGTGTGTGATGTACCACATCTGAAGGATGTGATACATAAATACAAGATTTGGGTACAAAATCACAAGAGAAGAGAAAATATGAAAACCCAGGCGTGGAGGATAATATTAAAGTTGGTTATAAAAAAACCGTGTATAAATATTGTATTGCACTCAGGTGGCTCAGAAATTTCCAATATCGCAGATTAAAAACATTCTAAAAACGTACGATTTTAATAAATACCTTGGCCAAGTAAGTAATTCTCAACTTTTCAAGAAAAACAATTTAAGTCAGAGATAGAATATTTCATGACAGAACAAAATCATTCATAGAAGAAAGTAATAAATCATTTAAAAATGTGACAGATTTTAAAATATTTTTGACAGTAACAGTTGCATTAACAAGTATATTAAAAGCAGATTAAGTCTAAGGAATAATTACTACCACGTAGTTCGGAATGTTATCGCTTTTCGTCTGCTATCTAAAGACGTAAATAAGCAATTTTCCCTACATCACATTTTCAAAACATAAATTGGCTATAACGGTATTGGTTTATAACAGAAAACTCTTTCAATAACATGGGTTCATGTTGGATATAACGCCATCGAAATAAAGTCTATAAAAAATTCAGAGACGTGAAACATAAACGCGGGTATAAAAATTGTTCCAAATATTTCTAATTTATCTACGAAAACACTAATATTTAAATCTTTTCGCTACCAACTAAACTATGAGAGAATTGTCAACATTTCGATTCTAGCTAACACAGTAACCTGGTGTGGTTCATATTCCATTTCCAGTTTGATTTTTAATAGAAATTAATTCATACGAGGGTGTGACATCACTCGAGCTCTCTACCCTTAACCCCTTAATTCCAATTTAATTAATGGTTTATATAACGCGGTTTTTACATAATGCTTTGCTTTCATATATCTTTCGCATTATATGAAGAAATTCTGTACAAAGAATTATAATTTGACCTCTTTTGTTGTATAATCTCTCACGTTGAGGGAAAAATACAGACTGGGGGGCGTTTGAGAACATTGTGCTTAGACAAATTATGGATCCAACACAAACGAAATTATAGGACGGTGAGAGAAGACTGCATAATGATGATATCCATGGGATTAACAAATTAAGGATAATGAGATATAGTGGTCAGTTAGCGCGCATTAGAAAGATAAGAAATATGTACAGAATTTTGATTTGAAAATGTTTAAAAGTTTGGAAGAAAGAATCATTTGGAATACATATTAAGATGGATCTCATATAAATAATACTCGCGTGTGTAGATTGGATAAATCTAGCTCAGGATAGGATCAGTGACGAGTTCTTGTGTAATCGTAATGAACATTCGGATTCTATAAAAGACGATTAATTTTTGACTAACTGAGCTCCATGGAGTTAGTTATATTTTTATGAAAAACATATCAAAAATATTACGAGACAATACCTGTTATTCCAAGAACCAGAAGTTGGTGGTTGTCACGTTAGAAATAAAGTACCAAAACCACAAAATTATTCAAGAATTTCAAGTCTTATGTTCTCGGAACTTTTCTGGGCGTTCAAGTACCTACTTTACGACGTTTTACCCAATTCGTGGAATTTTCTTCCAAGTTTCATTCTTCATTATAACACATCTTATAAAACACGATTCTACAGTTACACACGTCACTCACAATTCTGATTCTTGAGTAGCACTTCGCTTCTGGTGCACAATTAGATAACTGATGCTTCTAGGCCGATGGCTACTGCATCCACCCACACAGCATCCCAAAAGAAACTTTTCAGCAAGTCAGATGGCCACATGTTCCCTGGTTTAGAACCTCCCATTTCCCTGTCATCGGCTGTATCTCATTGGAGACGTAACTATGCCCCCCCCTAAACACCCTCAGACCGGATCCCTTCACATTGGTCCAGATGCTGTATCCCCTCCCCATAATCAACATCCCGTCTCCATGGTTACCTGTCCCTAGAAATTATTATATACAAGATGGTGATGAAAATTCTACTGTAGGGAAGAAATTTTTTTAATGCTGTTGTATAAAATTTAATTCTATGGAGTAAAATCTAATATTTGCTCAGATAACCAAGGCATTATGCATTGTTTATTAAATAAAAACTTCACATAAGTCCATCACTGAAACATTTATTTAACCAAAATAATTAAACCAATAAGGAATATTTGCAACAAAATATAAGCAAATTAAAATCATCGAAATGTAATATTTAAATTCTTTTTGGTTTTTATCCATCGTCTAATAAAATAATAAAATTGAACGACGTTTCGAAGATGGGCTCTATCTCCTTCTTCAGGTACCTACTCTGTTGGGTCCAATCGATAGAGCTAATCCCTAGCTCCGGAGAGTAGGTATACCTGAAGACGGAGATTGAGCCCCATCTCCGAAACGTCGTTAAATTAAATTATTTTATTAGACGATGGATAACATCCAAAAAAACTTTTTTATTTAAACAACTCACCATCGTCACAAACTTTTAGATTTGGGAAATGTATTATGTTCTTTTAATGGGTATCCATTCAGCTAAGAGGTACCTAATATGATCTAGTAGAAGTTTAAAATATTGTTCCAAACAAAACAACAATGATAAAAAAGATACTGTAGAAAGCTGACGTCATAAGCAGCATCATACTCTGTCCCAGCATCACTAAAAGTCTACAGTCATTTAAATATTATTACGAGAATCTGATTGATTTTGAGTAATTGAACTACGTTTTTCAGATGCAAAATTTATTTAGTTTAAAATAACTGTGAAGAATTATTTGAATAGGATGGCAAAGAAACATGTCGTGGTGGAATAAAGGTCGTTTTATTGAGGAACTGAGGAAAACGACGAAGTAACTTAGCTAAGAAAGCCAGCTTAGAATCGGGAACCTCACGAAAAACAAGCAGGTAACTCAGTCTAGTCAAATTACTTATTTTAACATTCAATGACACTACATTCCGCCCACAAATTGTATTTGTGGGAAACAAAAATTATTTCCTCAAACAGCTGATCTTTGAATTATAAAGAGTTGTATTTTCTTTGAGGCACTAAATTTTTTAAATATTATTTCGACGATCATTGGCATCAAATGATTAACCAATAAACTACGACGTCTGGTCAACCATGTATCGACTATCAATGAATGGGTTATGACTTAACGCCTCGAGATTGCTTCAACAGATACTTTCACTGTTTATTAAAAGAAATTTTCTAAAATTTCTTCTTCATTCTTAATTTTAATTTTGCAGTTCATGATTTGTAACTTTTGAAGTGTTCAAGTAACGGGTATCGTTGAATCAGGTTGCATATTAAGTTACCATTTGTATTTGTTTAAATCTTGTCAGTCTAATCACAATAAAATTCCTATTAAATATTAAAATATTACCATAATTAACATTTAAATATTTAAAAATATATTAAATGATACTCTCTATCGAAATGTTCGATTTACATTAGAATATCACTTTTTACACGACATGTTTCAGTTCTAAATGAACCATCTTCAGGTGTATAAAATTATATAAACTTAAATATAATTTCTTAAATGCAACTTTTTAGTCAGATGTTTATCAGATTTCAAATTTCAAATGATGTTTTCTTCCAGATTTTAGACTGACAAGATTTAAACAAATATATATTTATCACAATATGACGCAACTTTATCATCTCATCTTACCATTTGTTTTAAAGGGGTGAGGTATTAACCTCTACCACAGCTGGCGTCGTATTTGCCCTTTGTTAAACATGAACGTACTGCCAGACTGTTGTGAGTGCAGATTAATGGAACGACTTGGAAATTCATTCAAAATCTTACGTAGATTTAGATACCAAAAATACTCGATAATTTTCTTTAATAAATGACATATCAGTGATCTGTTTGACCTTGTTTTTGCTTGAGTGATATTTCAATATCAGAATTAGTTTCTGTTGTTACGATTCGAAATGCATAAATACGAGTATTCATTAGTAAGAAGTGTCACAGTTGTTGATTTGACATTTTTCATTAACTTGAACAGTTGTTCACAGTTATAGTTAGTGTCAGATTGTAAAGATATTAACGAAGAGTGTTTAATGATATCAGATAACAAAGATTTCGGATCCATTACATGTAATAATATCACTCGCAAGTCGTCAAAGTTTCTCAATGACTGCACGGAATATGGTCGTAAAATTCTTAAAACGAATGCAGTCTGGTTTCCGTGGGTTAGCATCTTCTCATTCGACGCTAAATAAATAAATAAATATATATATATATATATATATATATATATATATAAAGATCTTAACATCGCAAACAACCAGGTCTTCAGCTACTAAGTAACTACATTCAATAAATGTAATTTATTAATTGTATTTACAACCCTTACAAACGAATCATAAAAATGTTATTTCTTCTGACAAAAACATGTTTTAATTAGAATTACTCTTGTGGTTAATTCTTTTTGAGAAATTATCAAAGATTCTAAGGCTGACAACTACAAGCAATATGAATTTTTAATTTAGTTAAGATAGTCAAATTTGTACAAATCTAGGTTCATAGCTGGTAAGACTAAATTAATTATGTGATGAGCAAAATATAAAATAAATAACACAATAGAAACCAACTAATTATAGAATATAGGCAGATTGTAATGAAGACCCAATAAGAAAGAGATTCTTATTAGACAACTGAGGTCAGAATTGGCTCAACAAAAACAAATGTACACACAGAAACTAATTCAAGCCTTTAATCCTTATGATAACCTATAACGGACAGAGCACTGTATTAATCTCAAGATAGGTTTAAGAGTGACCAATTTACGCAGAGGAACTTCAAGTATGAGCTTCAGAAGAAAATTAGGTCAGTGCCAGCTCACAAACAAAAGAATAATTTGAATTAAATCTGAACGAAGGTTGAAAGCAAATAAAGAAATTGATGTTTGCTGTTACGTAAATGCTTACTAACGACGTCCCGTGTAAGAAATGACAGTACTCACGCAGAGTCAGACATCACTCGTCAGTTACGTTGCCAGACCTGCACGTCAACACATGAGAAATTTGTTTGCTGAAGACACCTTGAGGATTCATCCAAAATGGTAAGAACATGTAGCTTTTTACCTCTATATACACCTACTTGTATTTATTTTAGGTTTATTTTCTACGTAATACACAACAAAAATTATCCCTCTCAAACAGAACTCAGTCCGTACCTCAAAGAAAACACAACACTTCGCGATTACAAACATCAGTTTGTTAACGCTGTTTAAGGAAATAGTCTGTAATCACACTGAGAATAATTTAAGACAGAAATACAAAACGCCAAGTTAATGATTGTTTAATCAGGCGGTAAATATAGTTACCACTGGACCTCACATCCATATGCATGTCTTAGATGACGTCACATTGAGTTAGAACGTATCACGTGTGAGAATGTAAATCTGAACTGAATGTTGTATAATCCATACGCTATAAGGATTATTTGTAAAAAGATGAATCCAAGTATAGTCTAATTTATTATTCAATTAACTGTCATCACATGTGAAAAATATTTATAACATAACATCCATGTTAAACAGATATAAGATTTGCAAAACGAAAAATAAAAATCAAACATCAGAATATGAAAATGTTGTTACTTCATTTTGATAAAGTGAATTTTTAACATCTATGAGATTTGAGGTTCTCACAGCAATAAAGATGCCGATTGTGTTCTTCTGAGTTGTGACGTCATATAGTCTTGTAGGTGGTTACCAGTGTTTCGGAGGAACATATCGCCTCCATCTTCAGGGTTCCGAGCTTCGACTGAATAACGCTTGAATAAGAACCAATATAAGACTTTAAGTAAGAATGAAGAATGTATTTCCGAACCTCACTCAGTTCATTTAGAAAAATATTTGTAAAATAGGATTATAAAAAGTAAATATAGTAAATTTACAACAACTGCACTTTGTTGGAAAATAAGAAAAAAAATCGATTTTTGTTCACTGTTAAGATAATCATTTTACTGTGAATTAAAGTAGAATAACTAATTAATTAATTACTTAATTCGGAGTAGGCCTACATATGTCCATTGCATTCTATATGATATTCAAACAGTCTAGATTAATAGTCAATGTATTACATAGAACGTGATGTTTTCTTGTCAGTACACATTAGGTGTGGGTACAAGAGAGTAACGATATTATAAAACCTCTTATACTCCGGTGGAACTTACCGAAATTCACTGTATAAATTAAAATAAAACTACAATACTTAATATTTTTTATTGCTTAGTTATTCATTTTAATGTGTTACCTACAGTTACAGAACCAATACTGTTATATTCTGGGTTGTGCCACCGCGTACCAAACTTTTATAGATCATTGCTATCTTCTGAAACGTCGTTAAACTACTACCAGACTACACGGCGCCACAATAACAAAAGACAGTCATCTTTAGACTGAAAACCTCATATCCTTTTCACAAAACTATTTTCAAATAACACCCTATTCAAATCGAATGTTATAATATGGATATTTAATCCGGGTCACACGACATGGTCCGGAGATAGGGATTAGCTCTATCTAGTGGGCCCAACTGTGTAGGAACCTGAAGACGGAGATAGAGTCCCATCTCCGAAACGTCGTTTTACGTTTTATATTTACTAGACGATGGATAATATCCAAGAAAATTTTTATTCAATCTACACGACAGATTTAATAACACTGAGACACAATTCAAATCCACAAGCCTAAGAAGTTGGTAATTTGGCCTTGAAAATACTCGGAAGTCTTCAATTTGCATGACACAATATATGGCAATGTTACGAAAAAGTTCTTTCATAAGCTGACAGTGAATCTCAGTCCGATAAAGCAATTCATCAATCCCGCTGGGATAATATGTTTATAACCAGTAGCATAGTTGGCTAATTTAACGTACTGTTTCGTCATTTTTTTTACAAATAACTGAGGAAGAACATGACAACTCTAAGACCAGACCGAGATTTAAATTTTTTCGATTTGTTTTGGATGAATCCAAACTTAGCATATCTTTTTCTAGGCCTACATTTAAAGGTGATTTGATGAACTGCTTGTGTTTCTGATGTTTACAGTGTGTTTTCGTGGCGCTGTTGACGGTAGCGATTTATTGGGCTGTTTTCGTGTCAGGACAGACGGAATACGTCACTGCTAAGTCAACTAAAGTTCAAGACAACTATCTCCTGCTACATTCAACAAAGTCAACGACCTCCACAGAAAACCTCACTACATCTTCACGAACTTCGAAACAAGAAGAATCAGACGTAATCATTTCTGAACTCGTATCGACCACCATCTGGCCAAAAACTCAACAAACATCTAACGAGCCAATCAATGAATTAGAATTCACACAGCAAGAAATTATCAGTGAACAGACGTTGTTGGTTACTAAAAACAACCCATCTGAGACAACCAATAGACTGCAGGAACTCAATTCAAGTAGCACAGAAATTCCAGTTGAAATGGTATCGGCTACTAGCACAGTGTCTATTGCCGAAACAATTACAAATTCAGAGGCACAGACTCAAACCTTTCCATCCCTCAGTGTAGTTTTAGAGACCATAGAACCATCAAAGAGTTTTCTGGAAACAGACAATATCGGAACTTCAGAATCTGAAACACTTACAATCACTGATGAGATTTTTGTTCAAAATTCAGCTGAAATTTCGTCAGATATCCCTAATAAGAATGACGTATTTTCTTCAACTACAGAATTTCTATCATTTCCTACGACTTCATGGACTCCGTTTAAGCCAAATATTCCGTATTATCACTGTAAAGAGCCCGGACATTTCGTATCTCGACCAAGTTGTGTCGAATACCATGTATGCCGACGAGTAGGTGTTTGGATAATGCATTTCAAAGCAAGATGCCATTTCGGATACAAATTTAGTATTCTATTTAGGTTCTGCGTTCCGAGTTATTTGTCTGACTGCAACACAGACCCATATTTAGTAGATTTCAGTATGAAATATGATGACAATACAGAGAATAACAACAGTTCAAGTGAATTCGATGATGACAGTGGAGATTGCGAAGGTGAGGAGTTAGGGGAACTTCCATTTTAAAAACGAGAATAATATTTTAGTAGTAATTTTAATTATTGTACCCTGGTATGTGTCTTCTAGACTAATAAATATTATATGAACCTTTATTTTGGGTTGTTGCGCAGTGTGGCCATCTTCAAATTCACCGCCGATCTGTTGCTTTCAACATCGTCCTGATGATGGAGGTAGCAACTATCTCTGAAACTTCGGTACATGTATACCAAATTACATGGCCCAATAACTCATAAGACAGCCATCTTAATTATCTTACGCTACTATATATCAATGTTCATTTTGAATCCAACACACATCCATCGTACCATTAGACGGCATTTAACAAAATTATGAACAGATTTATTACAATTGTTGAATATTATGTTAATAATATATTAATTAATTATTCGGTTTTGGTTTTGAAACATTCCAAATGTAAATCGATTGTTCGATGAGGAACATCAAATGATATTTTAATTATCTTAATTGTAAATTTTAAATTTGAATTGTGATTAGACGGACCAAAACCGAATAATTAATTAATATATGGTTTCACAATATGACGCAACTATATCATCTTAATAATATATTTTGTAGATTTTTTTTCATTGGAGGTATACTTGATGTAAACGACGTTTCGGGCGTTCTGACACCTGAAATAAGGCCAAAACACAAAACGATGTGTAGCTATATGAAATTGGACTTTCCTGACAATTCCCTAAAAAATATATGAAGCAGTTAAGATAACTTACATGAATTATTTTTTTTAAATACTCCTGTGAAATAACCTAACCTAAATAATCGAAATAAGACGTCCTGTGACTTTTTACACAGCCTGTACGTCACAGACACAGTGGAAGCAGAACATTTGCGTTATTCAGTAACTTAACGTCAAACTAGCACATCAGACGGAATGACACATTTATAAACGAAGCTGTCTCATACACATTAGAAGCTTCAGTGAGTCCATTCACGTTAGGGGCATAGACAAAGCCGCTAGTTTCTGTATTTATATTAAGGCAATGTAAACCTTATAACTGGGAGTCAAACATGTACCAAACTCATGACTGGTTAGCGATCGCTAGTCATAGTTCAGGATTTTATAATTTTTGGAGAATTTCAGACAGAGGCGAAATTTTGCTCCCATATCATATTGTCTTATATCCAGTCAAGGCTTTAATTACTATATTTCTCGATTTTAAGACTTAACAGTTTTCAAATTTTAAAATGTCTGGAATCGAGGTATGCTTTACATTTAATGGTGTCTGAGAATCGATAGTAGAAAAATTATATTGTATTGCCCACATATCACATTATCTTATAACCAGTCCAGGCTGTAATTATTATATTTTCTCGATTTTAAGACAACCGGTTTCAAAATTTAAAATGTCTGGAATCGAGGTATGCTTTATATTTAATGGAGTCTGAGAATCGATGGTCGAAAAATTATGTTGTATTACTAAAGCTGAAGGGCATTTTTTATAACAGTTATACTAATCGTGGAACAGTAAACAAAAATATAACAATAAGGAAAATTATTAATACCAAGATGTTTTAATTTTAATTTTAATTTTAATTTTAACAGTTCCTATCGTAAGATATGTGTCTTTCTACTTTTTACACAGTCTGTTCACTGTCTTTTCCCTTGACGAAGTGTAGAAAAACTAAGAATTCAAAATAACACACTAGGATTCTACACGACATACACATTTTTTCCTGAAATCCTATTTACCAAATCAAGTGGGCTTTTTACAATTAATAAATCTTAAAAATATTTTCCTAGAAACGAATCACTAAATCAAAGACACATCTTACAATTGATGGCGTTCTAAAATTGCAGAAATACAGAAATTACAAAAAAATTAGCTAATAATTTCTTTGATTTTCAAAATCCTCTCGTAACTTAGCGAAATTCTTGGTTTATTTGTTTTAATTATTTTAAGACTTTCCTGTTACAGAACCATGTAAGCTACATGTGTCTGCTCTAACAGGCCATTTTCAGGTATATAACTTAACGTCAAATGAACTTATAAACAGCAAATAAACTTTTATAACTTGCTATTTGCAGTCCATACAAATAGCAAAATAAATACTTAAATACAAAACTGTAACTTCTTAACATGTACCACTAACATTCACTTCAACTATACTGGATCCAAGGCTTAGGTTAGTAAGTTACTTACCATCTGTAATATATTCTGACATTTAAGTTACACGCCTGAAGATGGCCTATTAAGGCAGAAACATGTAGCGTGAATATTACTTTAACAATGAAGTTTGTATAGCCTTCAGTTCTTTGTGTAGATATATGCATGTATATTTATACATTTATTCGCTAATCCAAGTTCATCAACGATAAATAAAAGTTAAAAGATTATATACATTATCGTCTCTTCAGACTGGGTAACCACAGGCCTTTAATAGAATAAATTAATAGATTATATTTTAATTATTTGTAGTTTATTTAACGATACTGTCATTAGCATATTTCTACAGCGTCAAATTATATGATGATTAATGAATAATAAATTGGGAAAAATGTGTACGGAGGTGGTTGTCGACTAATCTAATGAGTAAAACAACAAATATCTCATTTAAGTCAACAAATCCTGGGCTGTGTTGCAGACCAGAGGCTTCCCCACGGTCAAAGGAGGACGTTTGATACATTAATGGAACGTGTATTTAGCCATGTTTGTTATCCGCGAATTTGCTCCGCAATTGGACTCAATATTTAGGACGGTCAAATGAAATCAGGATGGGTTGAAACTTAATGGGGTACGTGAGCTTGTGGTGAATACTAATGACAACAGCTTGTAACACAAAAATCAAAGTTCTATCAGACGATAGCTGAAGAGAGATTTAAGGTAAATTAAGAAAAAAGTGGCATGTTATATTCTTATGAGTCATCATTGGAACACAGAAGAAAATTGTTATAGAAAATTAGAGACCGCTGGTAAATCAGTCTAAAATTTAAATATCTAAGTAACAGAAAGAAATTAAAATCAAATTCAAGAATAAAGTAAAGATTATGTGAGAATTTTAAGTTCTCACGGCAAGAAAAATAAATATGGATGTCTTCTGGACTTTTGCACCGAAAAGTTTGGTAGATATTAACCGACGTTTCAAAGCGTATCCTGGTGATAGAGACAGAAATTTTCTCTTAATCCTGTCAGATTACAGGTTGATACATTCCAGAATACAGCCACCTCGAAGAGAATGACATATATTAAGAATGTTTGCTAAAATTCAATGATGATGAATTATCTTACCGTCATGTAATTAAACTTTTAAGAAAAATTTACAGATGAACGAAAAAATCCCTTGGTCTCACGTATTTAATAGTCGAACTGCCGGCCATAAGTCAGTACGCATCCGGAAGGTCCTACGACCGACAAGGTCGATCAAAGTTTTTCCGCGGTTTTCCTCGCTCTCGGAGCAAATACTGAGTTGTTACACAAATTCAACTTTGCATTGCATGCCTCTCATACAGCCTTCCCAACATTAACATCAAAATTTCCCTCTAATGTGACTCCCCCAATTTTAATATAACAATTTCACAAATATTGTCTTCCAAAGGTTAATATAAAAATTAAAAATTCCGATCGAATACAGTAAGGCCCTTAATTCCCTACTTAACGTCTCATATATCTACTTTCATCACTTCCAAACACCTTACATTCTCTTCAACCTACCTTTATCAGTAGGACGAGCGGACACTGCCTGGGAGCCTTTATAGCTGTAAATTTATTAGCCCCCCTCTCCACCAGTCAAATATAGTGTCTTTGTCACTGTTCCAACTTTCTCTTATCTGTAATTAATCCAATGGACTTTAAAGCGAAAGGGAATTTTTCCCATGGGTAAGGTCTTTCACCGTATAATACACAAGCTGGAAATATATTTGTTCCTGACTTGTATTTCCCGCTGATATTCTGATTAACTTTAATTAATTAACAACAGAATCCTTCAGTCATCTTACTAGACCTTAATATAATTGAATTCTGACGGTGGCGAGTCTGGTAGCAAGAAATTCAAACGAGGCTATGGTGGGGTATGACGGAATCGACTTTTTGGCGAGAATCTGTGGTCTGGAGTGTTCAATATGGCGGTCGGATCTCTGTCGATACATTTGGCACGAACCTGGCTTCAGTCGCCGTGAAAATCAGTTCGCATTCAATTTTCTTTAAAAAGAAGTTTTATAAATTTTATACTTTCAATGCGAGTTGCAAAGATAATGCTGCAATACAATGCATTGCTGTTGAATAAAAGACTGTTCATTCCCGTTAATTTTTATGTTCATAATACAATAATCTCCAATATAATATTCGTCCTGTAAACAGCTTTTACAGCGTTACTGCCCTGAAACGCTCGTGTTCTGTTACTAAACTAGTAGTTAGTGTAAAGACCTGAGGGCAGCACTGAACGGTTACCACAATCTTATATACAAGGTCGAGACACACAGCATATCGACAACACAGGACGGTGGCGCCAGCGGCTGTGTTTAGGTTTCGAGTCGTCTTCAAGCAATTGTAACAATAAATACGTTCATGTGTCTTCCTTATTGTGAGCAACTCTGGGGTTACCATTAGTAGCTGTCAATCACAACACATACACAGACAGTGGATTCACACTCTAAGCAAAAGTGACATAACATTCAAGCGAGTGTTGTAATAAGAAGAAATACGAACTACTTATCGATGTGATGATGAAAGCAGGAAGTACATCTGAAACGTCGTAAGCTTCTATCAGACTGCACGGCGCAAATTGGTATATGACAGTAATTTTCTGGTCTATATATTGCTAAAGCATTCTTAAATATAAACAGTTATTTATGAAATATTTGATACTTTTTTGCTGAGTTATCCTTGTGGACCGTGTTCAATTTAAGTTTATGTGATTCGTGTGCATCCTTCAAAGCGTTCACCAACTGAAAGAGTTTCTTAAGTGACAGTGACAGTGAAATACTTAAAGATATCAAAAATGTCTTCTGATGTCACGTACCTGTTTTCAGTAGTGTGATACATTAATACAATTCACGCGGTGAGCTTAAAACATATAGGTTAGGTTGCATACGGCCAGATAGTTCAGAACTCCTATTTAAATGTCGCTTGATAATGGTCACTATTTTTCATTTGTTTTTGAAAGGTCATGGCTCAAGAAAAATTTAAACCACACCAAACAGAACTTTACTACGTCTATGTTTCTTAAGTTACCACTACCAACTCAACACTTTAAACTCCCTAGGATAACTACGAGTACATGTACCACGATCTCTAATAAAATATAACTATTCCTTTGAGTGTATGTACGTATTTCATACGTGTCTCTTAATAAAAGATGATTATTTTTCTAAACAGCATTAACCACATTTTCTTTGTAACGGATACATGATGACTTTTCTTTACATATGCACAGAAATTATCAATAAAGTCTGCGGATCTCAAGTTAGGGAAAATTACAGGGTTACCATATTCTTTTGTTTGCCAAATTTCTCATGCAGCCTTCTTGGTATAACACAAACATAAAAATTACCCCCTAGTCAGACGCTACTCTGACTTTATAATGAACTCGTAGTGAAAGCTTCAGATCGTACACTTTACTGACTGAGCTACCTTGCTCATCATTTATATTTTAAGTGGATATATATATATATATATCCATTCTGTAAAAGTGATTTCAGATTTGGTTTTAAATAGATGCTTCATGGATTTTAAATAAGCTAGAAACAGGTTGCTGAAATCATAACCTAAAAAAGATAGGACAAGTTTCATATTTCTGAAGAAACCTTTAATGCACGAAGAGTTGAAAGGAGTTAGGAAAAATAGAAAGAAAGGACAAAGAGAAGATTATAGGTGAGAAGTAAGAGACACTTTATTTCTGGCAGTAGAATGGGTATTTAATTGTTAAAAGGTTCCCAAGAAATTTCCGTTCGTCCTTCTGATAAGGATAAATCAAAATAAAGATGTTATAATGGTACGTAGTGACAGTTTGATAACAGAGACAGCAAAATTTTGATTTTATGATTAATAATAATGAAAGTCTAATATGGAAATTTGAGTAATTTAGTGGCCTCCGTAGCAAAGGTGAAATTTTGATAAATTTAAATCAGAAGGGTTGCATAATAAACATTCCTTAAACGGTACTGAAGAACGAACCTCATTTAAATAATTTTTAAGTTGTTGGTATATACTACAAGGAAAACATAACGCATCACTGTTACGCTGATCGAATTGTTATTGTTATGTACGAGAAATAAAATTTGTTTAGTCTGGGAATCACACAAATCATATAAACACACACGCAAAAAGCAGAGATCATGAATGTTAAATCAGGTGTAACATATAGACTTAACTAGTTGTTCCTCTTCGAATGTTCCTTCAAAGAATTCTAGAGTCTAGAAAATACTTCGTCCATAACGTAATGTAGAATGAATAAAAGTCGAGATTTCTCCAGAATATCTCGATTGATCTACTTGTTCCTGTTTATCGATTTCTTTAAAAACAAAATAAGAGCTTTGTCCGCAACATGTATGTGGGCTGCATGTTATCTCTGCTGAATGCGAAGTAAACAGATCTTTGAAACCAAATGGATGTGGGTGGGATGTACGAGGTTCTGTATGTACAATGTTTCGGCTATGTAATTTAATGAAAATAAACTTCAAAGGGACTGTTCGCTTTACAAACACAAATTGCTGACAGACTTCAAGATTTTCTAAATGCTTGCTAAAGTTCATTTGAATTATTCTTACATCACAAAATACGTTCATTCTGTCAAAGTTGGTCTAGATTGTAACGTTCGGTTCTGAAGATGGAGACAGTACGTTCCTTACCAATACTGGTATCCACCTACACGTCCACATGGTAAAAGAACTAACATTAATAACCTCAAATATCACATTGATCACTTTCATTACTTTATTATACTTTATACACACTCCCTATACAGTGACTGCAAACACATGGCGAAAATGTATCTGTGATCCCATACTTTCAGCCACTCAGGGAAGTTAACCTAAGCGGTACTCCGTTTCTTATCCGTTTTACGTAAAATCCAGGTTGATGTTTGCTTGCATTCATGTACTGTGTATTTAGTTCTGAGAGACGACACTAGGTGGCAAAACTTTCTATTTGACAGGTGATGCTGTTAAAATTTAGCCAGTTTCAGGAGCATATTTAATTTCTAATCATTTTAAAAAGAAATATTCAGTTTTCACAAGTGTTGTCACGGCCATGATAGATTTAATAAGTTTAAGTGTCGAAATCCCTGGCTTGCATTTTAGGTGTGAATTATTTCAATGCATTAACTATGATGACACTAGACTTACTTCAACTTTCTTCAAATATCCAGCAAAAACTGTTAATGAAATATTTCATTTATAAAAGTAAATAAATGTTCAATATGGCTCATTTTCTCTCAGTTACAAACATCAATCGATTAGCTATGTAGGAAAAATAATAGCTGTTAATACTGAGAACCTAATGAGAAGTATAAATACACTATGAACTAACTGTAGAATAATCATTAAATGTAAAAAATAAGCTACGTCGTGTTCCCAATATGATAATCTGTGACGAAATAATGTCTGAAATCACGAATGCAGGGATCTGAAACGTCGACTGATCCGCTGTCAGAGTGATCGGGCAGTCTAAAGAGTACAGATGCCAATCAATAGATGGCTCTGCCCTTTGAAATATCGACCTAATACTTGACTAAATTGACTATGATTTGATTCTACTTTTATTTCAAGACATTTTATCAAAGACAAATGCTAAATTTATAAACAGCGAAGCGGAAAGAATGTGAAAGGAAGTGGTTATAACCTAATTTAATGTAGTTCCTCTGCATTTGATTGGGGGAAAAATCATGTAAAACATTAGTCAAATTAGCTGGTTTCCGGGTCGAGATTTCAACTCGGGAAATACAAAGAAGATTTCTAACCTCTTAAACATGGCGTCTGGTTACTGAATTACAAAATTGTCATGTAAGTAGTTAGAAAGTAAAACTATACACGTAACGCTTATGACGTATTACGGTTTAAAAATACAAAAATATTAAATTATGCATTATAATTATATTAAAAATAACAATAAATAAATACGAACTCGGAAGATAACTAGGTTCATTCCCACATTCACAGACGCCCGCCACTGAACCGTGAGCTAGCTCAGTCATACACAATTTTACACTCTGAAGCGTATCTTCACATTATCTTCTGATCTATGAGTAAGTTTCCAAAAAAATCCCTTGCCTTGGGCGTTTACTACCATTTAACTTTATGTTCCCCTTGTTCGTGCTACATGTCTCATCACACCGGTTTCTTTTTAATTTGATCGGCCTAAAGGTATTAAATAAAAACTTTAAAGTTACTTATTATGTAATTTCTTCCATTTAAACTAATAAACTAACAAAGACATCACATAAAATGTTTCCTTATTCGTGTTTTTGTTTTGTTTTGTATATCATATTCAGGGTTTTGAAACGCAAATGGAACTGAACAACAAGAATTTTCAAACTTTGCTCTTCTCTTAAATTCGTTATTGCATTCCACGCAGGAAACTTTGTACGGCAACATCTTCAACGTACCACAAACTGAATTAAATTATTGCAAAGTAAATTCTTAATAATAACCATACAAGTTTCTTCTACAAAGAAACTTTTGTTTGTAGTTCTACATGTTACCGCTGTGGCAGAGTAAGCTCCATTGTAAACGTTTTGCCATAGACTGACAATAGATGGCTCCTAAATATGCGTTCTACACACAAGTGGTGACGTAATCCGCACAGCAGACTTTTTTTGGGGGGGGACTGTTATTTGTACCAACTGCAAATGCTTAAATGTGAAATAGAGACCATATGGAATGGGCAAATGGACAATTTAAAGAACGAAAATCATTGAAATTATCTGTAGGGAGACCAGCGTACCATAATAATATAGTAAGGTAAAATGACACACCTCTGTTTGTGGCAAATGTATTCATGGAATGATTTTAAATTCTGCGTAATTAGGTTGGTCGCATTGGGGCTCAGATACAGTTAAACATGTCGTGTTGATACAGCGCGATTTTCAAGCTTTGTGGCCAAAATATGTTATTTCGGTGTTTCTCGTACGAGTTTATAGTTACAGTTTATCAAAATTCATAGCCTGAGATTTGTGATAAGTTTTTTGAAACAGATATCCAGTGAAGACGTTGAACGTAAGTCATAATACTAAATAATTCCATTAGTATTTATGGAAGTTTTTCGATTGTGGTTATGGAGCTGCCAAGTCAGTTGCTATATGCAATGTTCGATTTAATGTTTTCATACTTTATGATAAGAAAGATAACGTTTACTATACTTTGAACTTGATTATTTGAATGTATTTTTCCTCTGTTGTTATTAGGAAGACGGTACTTTTTCTGTTGAGTTGACTTTAAAACTGGGAATAATTTCAGAATTTGCTTAAATACAAATGAAACTTATATGTAGATGGCCCGTCGCAGAACCTTACAGATGCATTACACCTTACCTCAAAGAAAACACGACGCGTCTCCATCATAAAGATATATTAGCTAACGATGTTAAACGGAGTAATGTGTGTTCATTGGGAGAATCTGAAAACAATCACGATATTTGCACTCTGGCATGTGGAATCCATTTTTACGCTCTGGTGTTCCAGACTATATCCCGTGAAGACGTCGTTGAAGTTCTGGATACTTTGCAGATGCACTTAATGGACTCTGATTGAGCAAATCTAAGGTAAGTACCCTTATATTTAGATGTCAGGAAATTTCGCAAGTACCAGACTCGAAAGATACGACGTCCCTGTAAAATGAAAATAACCTGGCGGGAAGCATTTACGTGGCGAACATATTGCTTTAAAAATATGCAAATATAATTTAAGAATTAAGATAAAACCAAGATGGCTGTCCTCTTGGTTGTATCGTTTCACTTTCCATCAACGATGACAATATTTTTATTTCGAAAAGTAAGGACTGTGAAGAACAATGATTTACTTCTGACAACCTTCTGTGACGCACCGACCACATTCATTGACCTTGGAGGGGCGTTGTCCGAATAAGTTTACACTTAACCATTGCATTACATGTTTTCCTCGGGAACAAAGTCTTCATTGTCACACAAATCCAATTTCTGAAGCTGCCATCTTGTCAAAATTGAAAGAAGAAGGTTCATATACTGACCCAACGTAATTTTAGAGACAGCAAGGAGTGTGTCCCAGTAAATAACGCGAAAGAAATACGTCTTATTGTTTGAAAAGTCATTTCATTATCATTGTTACACAAATGAAAATTCTTAAATCTCGGTCATGCAAGTTAATTTAAATTATTTGTTTACAGTAAGATATTGTAGAGACGTACTACTTCTGAGGACCTCCTGAGACTCTATATATTCATAACATGTGGAGGATGGATGTCTAATCAAATACCATAAACACATTGTTCCCTTTCTCATAGCCAAACGACTCTAAATTCTGATGAAAACTGTTCCATTAAATAAGTTTCTGTAAAAATATTTAGTAACATTTGAGGACTTTCTGGGGGTACTCTATATTCATAAACCCTAAACGGAGTGTGCCCCCCCCCCCCTCCCCCTGGAATTTTCGTATTCTTATAATTTTTCGCAGGTAAAGCATCAAATAGGTATTTAGATACGCGCACTTGTGTATAATTTTTAGTTGACTTTTGAATTAAATAACTTTTTTAACCTCTATATCGAATTCCTAAATCTATACGCAGTTCCTTGATTCCATAGACAGTTTATATACTGTAAATATAACAAAATATTACGATATATGAATCAGACAGTATCGTGAATGTACAAACAATTTTAATATTTGGCAATGATACAATAACCACATTTGCAAATAAAAAATAAATGTTTCTTTTATTTGTTGCATAAAAGTTCAAAATCAAATTTAATTTACTTTGCAGTATAGCTGCTCCTACCATCTGTTGCATAAAACTTCAACTATCTCATTCGATACGACATGTGGCTCCCAATCGATGTATCGGCGGAAATACGTACTTCACATACGAGACACGTGAGGCATTTGTTAATACAAATGGAAATTGAAATATCTATCCTTCGGAGACGTAAAGTTCGTGGAATTTTTAATCGCGGGAAGAAACGATGAAAAATTAGGAGAAACCGAGAATACATTAAAAAATGAGAAAAAAATAAACAAGATTTTCAGTTAAAAAAAGAGCTAATTCTGAATTTTAGTGAAAGTAACTTTTATGGCTTCTTCTGTTTCACCTTTGTCCTCAAAATTATACCATGAAACAAATTAACTCCTACCTTAAATATCAGCCATCGGACAGTAATTTAATGTTAAGATGTAGACTGGTTGGACTGGCAAAGTTCAGTGTAAACAACATAACGAAAATATACACAGTCTCGCCAACTAGCTAAGTTCTTAATATTCGCAATGTTACCTCTAATTCCCCACCAACTTTCTTGCCTCGAATCTCTGATTGGCTCCCCATTAAGATTCTCGACGGACGTTTTTGGCATTATGATTTCTTCCACTCTTGAACTGAAATATCTATTTCCATTTCGCCTTTCAGCTCAATGCTCAGACACTAACCACAAATGGCTGGCTGCTTAATGGGGGAATCTCACATAACTACCATTATACGATAATTTGCTGGTGTTAGCAGTTTTAAACATCGCGGTCGGATTTGGTTGATTTCATACGATGACCTTGAAACGCGAAAATGAGGAGAAGCGATATCTGTCTAATCTCTGAAACCCACTGACCAGACAAAGCTGTGGGAAATTGCTACGGACTGACGCGTAGGCTGGAGTGAAGATAGCTTAGGGATACGCCACATGCATGCGTGCGTCCTTTGTACATCTAGCCATGACGTCGTATATAACAGACGCACGTCGGTGATTCGCACACTGTGGTTCGCGAAACTACGTCATAAACGAATTATTTCAGGAGGTTTAAAAGAAAGGATTGTGACAGATTTCATCGTACAAGTATTTAACACTAACACAGATGAGAAAAAGGGTCTGAGATATCTCAAGAACACGGGTTATGTAGTAACTTCTTGTTATGACAGTGAAAAGATGTGTTATGCTTTACCAAAATTCCTGTGGCCGATATGGTGGAAAAGGGGTGATGCAATGAGTTCCCTCCTAACACAAGATAACCTAGAAAAGGTGAATACATATAGGTCTAGTTTAACAATTCTATAAATGACTGATACTGGCCTGGTGTTTATAAAGCGGTAATTCCCTACGCAAACGCAATGAGCAAAATATATATGTAGGTATTCACGTAAAATGTGCGTCATTATTATTCGATCTTAACCAAAATTGGATATTTTTTTTAGAAATGTTATTACCCCCCCCCCCCCCCAAATGTCAAATATTTTCAAAATTCATTCAGTAGCTCCCGAGTTATTAAATGCGGACAGATGGACAGACAGACGTTGCGAAGATGAGCATTTCTTTTTTGCTAATTTTTCTTGCGAAAGATCATAAAATCGCGGACTTGGACGGGGTTCGAACTTGCGATCCAGTATTTGCTATAACCTATAAGAAACATGGCAGACAGACTTACGTCATAAATAAATTTCTTATTTAAGGCCAGACCTCGGATGATGAAGAATATGTTATTAATTTATTCGTGGTTTGTTTAACAACGCTGCAAATAGCTCATTATATATTGCCAAATGTTTGAAACGTGATTAATTGGAAAGGATGTGGAAGGTCATAGCCTAATTTCAGGTACTATTCTGGTACTTGTCTAGGGGCATTAAAAAACTACCAGAAACCTGTCAGGATATCCATGCAACGAATGAAAAATGTTTTAAACATTTCTCATCGACTTGAAGCGTGCTACATGCCTCGCCAATCTCACCCAACCTGATTTCGTTGTTATAATAATATTTGGCGAAGAGTATAAGATATTATCTCCTCGTTATACATTTTTTCCGTCCTGTTCTCAAACACTCAACACGCGTATTTCTATAAACGTAAAAGACAAAGTTTTACGCCCATATAAAAACAGGTAAAATTACACTTTTGTAAAAATGTTGACCACTCATATATAAATAATTGCCTTCTAGACTGGCCGAATGGAATATAAATTTATTGTGTTGAATACCACGCATTAAGTTGAACGTTTTCATTATCATCTTATTATCTGGAGTAAAATGTAAATTAAGCCCTGAACGTCTAATTCCTAGTCGGAGGGAAGGGGGCAGTGGATATGACGATAAAACATCTGAAAGTCTACTTAAAATTATTCATTTTCAGAACTTTTTCCATCGTCTATTCTTTAAAACTCACGACGTTTCCGAGGCTGGTTCTGTCCCCGTCTTCAGGTGAGAGGTACGAGGTGCGATCGGAAAGTTTCAAGACTGCGCCTATAAAAACCCGTACACTTATCTCAGGTATTAAATTCATCCATCACCCTCGACGTAGTTCCCCTGGGAGTGAACACAACGATCCCAGCGCCGCTGCCAAGCCTGGAAGCATCCCTGGAAATCTTTCTTTGTCAGCCTGTCAAGCACCATCTGCGATTCTGCCTGAATCTCTTCTATCATCTCAAATCTCCTTACCTTTAGCTGAATTTTCATCTTTGGGAAGAGGAAGAAGTCACACGGCGAATAAGGAGGGTGCGGGATGACGGCCATGGTGTTTGAGGCCAAAAACTGCCGAACTTTGAGGGCGGTGTGCGCTGGCGCGTTGTCATGATGCGTCGCATGTGGAGTTCTTCCTTTAGAATCAGCTGACAGGTCCCATAGCCTATCCCAACAATGTCGCACAAGTCGTTGATGGTACGACGTCGATCTTCGTGAATGGCCTGCCGAATCTTCGTAACATTTTCGGGCGTTGTGCTCAAAGATGGTCGTCCAGAATGCTCGTCATCATCGACAGAGGTTCGGCCATTTTTAAAACGTGAATGCCACACAAAAGTTTGTGCACGACCCATTGCGGACTCCCCAAATGCTTGCTTTAGCATTTCATAGGTTTCCGTAGCCGTTTTGGCGAGTCTTTGGCAAAATTTGATGCACACGCCATTCCGAAATCGCAGGAGGGTCGGTGTAATGCACTAAAAACGCCCGTAACTAAGAAACAAATGCTAATTCGATGATGCCGGCTGGCACACTGATTCACTATGAATGTAGGCCACACCCCCTAGTGGCAGAAGCTCGTACTACATCCGGTTCGTCCTCTATTGACACAGTCTTGAAACTTTCCGATCGCACCTCGTACCTACTCTTAGACAAAGCTAGTCTCTGTCACCATACGCCATACACCATGAGTAATTTGTTAAGAAACTCTGAAGTTCGATTTAAACTTCACGAACAGCCGAACAAAAACTAAATTTCTCCGAAAAATTTAATCGAAAATCATCAACTTTCTAAAGCAGGGTGTTTACTTACTATAAGTATGTAGGTCGCCCACTGCTTCAACATTCAATAATTGTACTACGCCCACACAGGGTATTATTCCCTTTCGTAAGATTCTCAGAATAAACTAGGATTATATATCTTCTCAACATTCACCAGTTGGTATCTGTAATGGCACAGAGTTGCTTTGACGTTGAATTTTTAAATATTAAAATCGTTTACTGTTTAAATGTGATTCGTTCGTCATTCTTTACACCAAAAATCATGATGTTGCAAAAAAATCACTAAAATTATTTTTATACATAAAACAAATTACAAAATTATTTAAGAATCATATTTTTATACAACATTTTAAAGCCTAGTGATAACTATATGTAACGAATGATTTAATATTAAAAAAAAACTTCGCATTTATAACTTTCGTAGGATTCTCAGAATTAAAAGAAATTATTTCCCTAAACAGAGTCAGGTAAATGACTGTATTGGAGAGGAGGTGGCTGTCCATCTGAAATGTTGGCACACAGCAAAGATTACCACGCAACAACCAAGATCGAAGTGTAAGTCTGAAATTTTAATTTTTTAAATGTTATTGAGTTTCGGCTTCGAAGGGGTAAAATATTGGTAAAGTCTTATTTTTCATGTCTAAAACAACTCAAATTTCACCATACATTAATCATATCGGCGGAAGTTTTGTTCTTTAACACTTATTTTGGATGTGAGAAAATTACTCGAAGCATAAACGACAGTTACGAGCGTACGTAACTGTTGGTACGAAATTTTCGGTCACGCTATGCTGATAACATTTATCACAGGTCCCAGCTCTGGATAGCAGTTCAAGTCGTACATTCGAATCCACAGTGTGAGTTACGATACTCGGAATCAAACTGTCTTTCGCCTAAAACACTAGCCTGTAGTTAGAAAGAAAACACAGCATATACAGGGTGAGCTCAAAAGCAATTTACACTATCAAAATTATACAGATAACAAATGCTGCGTACTTAGAACTCCACACATACACCAATCGATAGAAAACATCTCAAAGTTTTGTACACATCTCACAGAGACACTGCAGATGTCGAGACGATAACACTAGACAACAAATTATAATGAGTTGTATATATCGGAAATGAAACTAATCAATTCTTATGTATTTTCGTCCGCTAAATTCGAAAATGACAATAAAAAAGCTTAATTAGTTCGCGTTTTGAGGATATTTTGTACTTTGTTAAATATCACCAATAAATTCGTGCATATGATATGCAAATGTTTAAAACTTTTCACCTATATTTTGGCCTTTCTTTTGTATTTTACCTCAGGGGCATCTCTTACCACCGCCCAGCAGTAATCAGCTCCATTTCCCCTGATAACGCCCTTCAAGATTAGAAATATCTTGGTGAAATCGTCCGCCATGTTCATCACTAACCGAACCAAAGTTATCAGGGGAAAAGTTCAAGTTAGAGTTGAGGAAATGCATTTTAAGAGACATATTGCACCCCATTTTAGTGTATGCTTTCAACAATTTCTTCTAATTCCCTATTGTTTGGGGCCCTGTTGTTTCCAAGAAAATTCCTAACAACTGACTTGAGGGATTCATATGCAATTTTCTGCTCTCCCGTCAAAATGTTCATCAACACTCAGGTTTCGTATTTGGGGACCTACGAAAACTCCTTCTTTGATTTTTGCTTCACTCAGTCGGGGAAATTTGTGAAAGAGGGACCTAAAGGCTTCTCCATTAGGGTCCATTACTTTTACAAAATTTTTCATCAGACCCAATTTAATTTGCAATGCTGGCAGTATTATTTTGCTTTGATCTACCAGTGGTTCCAAGTTCTGTCGAAGGGGCCACTGTTTAGTTTCATAATGTATATTCCTTGCACAGAAAGCAGCAATATTTTGTGTAACCCTGCTGAAGGCCTAGTATGACAGCCACCATTTTTAAATCTGCACATATACACCACTTATATTTGTCATAATTCATCCTGTTAATTAATTGTTTAATGTTATCGTATGTCTCTTTCATATGAACCGCATGAGCTATAAAGTTGTTACGCGACATTTTGTATATTTTAGTGTTACAATTGTCTCATTTAAGTACTCACAACGACGTTTTTTGCTGTTTACTACATAAGTATTCTAAGACGAAGTGAAACACAGAATCCGCACTCCACAAAACACTTGTTTGCCAAACAGAACTGAACCAATTTATTAATCATCCCTTAGGGACTTTGACTAGACCTGCAGAAAGAAATGAAACCTTCTCCACCCTTGTTCAGGCTGTTTCTGAAGTAAGTAGTCCATTACAATTCTGAAAATTACGAAAATAGAGCGAAACAGCTTGGTATGAATATCTTCGAAATGCAAAACCAATCATGCAAAATGAATGTCATTTTCGTGTTTAGCAGCTCAAAATTAGTAAAAATTGGTTACTTTCATCTCCGATATATTCTGTCTGTTGAACAGTGTAATCTAACTCGACCGAAACTTTTTGCAGTGTCCATATAAATGGAAGTTCTATGGCAGCTGTGATTCGAATTTCCTGTACCAGACGTAAATGGATACTAGGTTGGGTGCTTCCATGTAAAATTGTGTGCTTAAAGCACGATGCACAGCTTTTACATAATCATTCGTTGCTAACTGCAAAACGCATCAACTCCTCTGTTGTGGGGTAGCCATTGCCAAAACTAGTGGCATCTAGCGGTGGCCAGCAACAACAACAATAGTCCGAGTCGTTTTAAACAAAACATTAAGAGTTTTCCAATTGACTCTGGATGTGAGCTTCTAAGTACGTCGCATTTTCTATATAATTTTGAAACTGACAAGTTATTTTGTGCTCACCCTGTATAACGTCAACCAAAGATATCATATCGGCACAGGGAATGAGACATCGAGCTACAAAGTATTCCGATGAGAAATGATGTATAAGTATGGACAGTATATTTCCTTATCTGCATCCCTACATGGTTCACTTTGAATGATTAGTAGAATCAATTTCACCAGTTTTTTTTTTGCCCATATCTGTACCACACTAACGTCTTCACGTTCATGCTGGACTTTTCACAGGGACCAGCGAACAAAGTCTACGAACATACTAAATCCTTCTCCCACATAAATTGCTTCTCACGATCTTTTGTCCACAATTCTCTACCATTCTTCCATTATCCTTCTAAAATCTCTACCTACGTTCGTGTTTAAAATAGTTACGTTGATTTGGTGATGAAAAATTCAAAGGGCATACACTGTTTGCCTTTGGTATATACACAACCCATGCTAAGTAATTACAGCTATCAGGGCTTGAGGCGGCCAGCGTTATGTTTGACGCGATGTGAATGTCACCACGGTTGTGTGTGAAATGAGGCCGTGCGCATTGTGTTTGCGCAGGTCTGATACCAACCCACGGCCGACCACTTCATTCAAGAGTAAAGCGCTCTCTCTCTATCGCACACACATCCAAGAGAGATATTTTATTCGACACCATGATTCACACTTGACTTTCAAGTACTCCAAGTCACAGATAATCGCATTAATAATGTTACATGCTTTTATTTTTCATGTTTCGAATTTTCATGATCTGGGGCTCGATTCTTAAATTCTGAATAATTTCCCGTTTATCCACAAATACGTACTTCCCTAAAAATTTGAGGAAGTCACTTACACATGTCTCCAGAAGCCTTATTCCGTGAAGTAGAGTCCTTGAGAAGATGGTAGTTACTAAACTGGTCAAAAATTCCCGAATATTAAAATTAAATATATATTAATTTAACTATTGTTTGTTTTCGTAATAATAAGTGAATGTGAATTGTTTCCTGATTACTGTCCACTTAGACATAGGTTGCATTTATGACATTCTAGAGTTTCTTCACTTTGAGGAGACAATACGTATCTCCGAAACGTCGACAGTGCAGCATACACCTACACGATATCATCACCCAGACTCAGAGCCCAAAGTTCCACTGAACCGTCTGAAATACTCTATAATACGCAGACATTTTTAAAGTAAAACACTTTTAGGCGTCAAATGTAATGAAATTGTCCATACAGTTGAAATAAGAATCAAATACGTATGTACCAAAACATGTCGTTATCAAATTCAGTTGTTGACAATTTAACCACCGCTCTATAAGAACGACAAAAATATTTTTGCCCCCCCCCCCCCACCATGAACACATGTTTCGGAGTGATATATTGTCGCCATCATCAGGGCTACATCGAAGTTACAGGCACAGAATCTAGACCCAAGAGAGAATAAATGTAATAAGAGAAAATTACATAGCGAGGACCACAATATTTGTGCATTTTATTTAATATTATCAACATATTTAAAGCATAATCGTGGGATTGAAAGGGTATGTAGCACACACTGGGAGAGATGATAAATCCATAATATTATTCGGAAGATCTCAACGGAAGTGACAACTTTGAGGTAACGTAGGATTAGATTCAGCTGGCACAGAATAAGTTCTAGTAATGTGTTCTGATAAATTCTAAAATGAATTTTCAGGTTCAAAAATTGGGGGTGTAGAAATTTCTTGAACAACTGTGTGATTAAAAGGTTCTAAAAAGAATCATGTTTCATAGAATAGGTTAACGATATTATTTATTAATAAAGAAATTGTATTTAAATATCTGTGACTTATTTTATTTAGTGTTCTGTCTGACGACAAGTCCATATGAACAGGTTCCTTCCATCCTTTTCTCGGACTGGGACCTGTTCATATACGTTCTTGGCAGATGATCCAGAAGTGGTTTGCCATTGCCTTCTTCTGTGTGTGAATGGAGTAATTGTTGGGATGCCACAGAGAAACCGGGGAAGCCCGGAGGAAAACTCCGTGTTGCCTAGACCACGGCCTTGCCCAACAAAAGTTATAAATTCGGGCACCGCTGGGAATCGAACCCGAGACCCCAGGATTACAAGGCCAGCGTTCTAACCGCTAGACCACCGTGGCTATCCCTTCATTAACCGTCGTAAAACAACTTGGTTCCAAGTATATAATCTCTTTGTAGATTTTCAGTTAGCTACGTCGTTCAAAGCAATGCGTATAATATTTCATGCATATATAAAAAATCAAATCAAAATTTTCTTTCAGATTAACTCAGTACTAAGATGAGTTAAGCCATAAATGAATCCCAATCAGGAAAGTCGTTTGTGGTCTACAAATAAATATGCCTGCTAGGTTACTAAGCACTCTTGGAAAACGTTAATTTGGAAGACCAAGAAAATTATTTGTGACGTCAGTAATTCAGATTCTGTCGCCTCAAACGATAATATGATTAATGGGTAATGAATCTGAAGGGATATGTGATGCCTAGGCATTTGCCTGGAGGGACTGAAGAAAAACACGAAAACCTCTTGACCGAGTGTATAAAGTTTGTATGGATTTTAAGGTTAATGTGAAATGGAAAGTCATTGGTACGATGGTCTGAACATGTGGGTTCTACTATCTTATGTTACGCTAGCTTACAGAGAAATAATAGGATTTTTTTGTATGTAATCGAATTCTTGGCATTTCTCTATAATTAGAGTCCATCCATATCACGGAGAACTTTTCGCTGTTCTGTCGCATCTACAGAACGACGGTAAAAATAATGGAAGTGTGGTTGGGGGGGGGGGGGTAAAACCTCGTGATACGTCTTTTCCTTGAGGGTTAGGGGCGAAGGTAAAGGGTACAAGGCTTGCTCGCATTTGTGTGGAAAATGGATGAAATCAATAGTTAGGTCTGGTAGGCGACCGAGTGGTTGCCATAGTGATTCTGACGTCAGAACGACATGACGAATATTTCACACTGCGCGCAGGCGCAAAACAGTTCGAAATCTAAAGCTACCAACATTATGATGGTTTCCGCTAGACGGCACTAGTCAGATTGCAGTCAGACTAGCAAACAGGGAAGAATTATTCGATCAATCGCTTTAATACGATTAACGACTGATGGGAATATTAATCACATAGAATAATTTCATTAAGATACAAAACAATTCTAAAATAAACTCTATAAAGCCGAAGCTCGATCTAAACAACATTGTATTTCCTAAAATTTAAGACACACTTTTTCACATTTCAAAATTTCTGATTCAGTTTACAGCAAATAAAACATTAACACTTCATCAATACAAAGATTAATTAATTTTAAGCTGTTTAAATAAATAATGGCTCTTTACAGTGAGATACATAAAAACTCATAAATACAAACTGCATAGTTACTTATTGTTAAAACAGATGGTATATATAATTACCATTAGGCTTTAAAGGGCTAATGCATTGAACAGGCAATAACAACAGATGTAAAACTGTGACACATTTCAACATAATTTTACGTGAAATCAATTGTATATTTACTCATTTTATAAATACACGTTGTTTGAAATTTTATTTTGATATTTTTCAGAAAATATAACACAGATAATTTGTTTGAGAGAAGTTGTAAGATGTCTTGAACGAAATGTTGGTAATATGATATTGTTTTCTAAAAATATGAGCCAAAAGACTGAAAAACAACTAATCAGATCCTTTTCAACGAACCATGGAAGAAGCCTATGAAAATAATGTCTCCGCGGTTCGTTGAATTCAGAACACCAGAATCATACTTCAGTAGTTCTGTTAATGAAATTCCAAGTTTCAAAACATCTAACAAAAACTTTCGTCTCCTCCGAAATAAATTCAATCCTTAAGCTCGTCACTATTGCAACGATCCATTGGTTAAAATTGTTCAAGGAAATAATTGCTGTTTATTCTGATTTGTTCTACACGTCCTTCCAATCTCACTCTTCCTGATTTAATTAACATAATAATATCAGGTAAAGCATACGCAATTTTTGGGTTTCTGGATTAAAGAACGTAAGTAAAAAATTAAAATTTTTGAGAAATCAAAAATTAAAATTTTTGAGAAATCAAAAATAAACCTTTCCAGGATATGAACTAGTGAACATTTCTCGATATTTTTATTTATATCGATACATTTACTGTCACATAGGTAGTTTTGTTTTACGGAAATGTAGACAAAACGAAATGTATATAAACTGTTTTTGCATTAAAAATACATCAGTACAGGCAGAAAAACACATTTTACGTTTCATTTCCTTCTAGACTAAAAACATTTTTCTGGAATGATATTACCCCTATATACGTAAGGGTTTAACCTACAAGATGGTAACATTAACTAAGAATAGTCCATTTTGTTGTAATGTAATTTTTCTTAGAAAACCAAGGATTTTTTAAGTCCTCTGTTACTTAATGTTTATAAATCTAAATAAATTTATCAGAGCTTTGCCTACAGAGAACTTTGTTATATAAAATTTCTGTTCATCAATAATCTAAACACTCAGAGTCATATACGAGGCCAATAAACCTAACCTAAAATTTGTACTTCTAGAAATCTACCACCATCACCGCCCACTTTCCAGTGATGTGATATTTATTCTCGGTAAACCCTGAACTTATAGGTAATGGGTACTTTAGAGTTAAAAGTTTCACGACAAGGGAAATTTTCCTGCTGGAAAATGTTACAGTTACTATGGTGCAGTGTGAATGGTCTTGAGTGTCTACGTGAAAGGAATTAAATTGCGTAGAGAGAGAGAGAGCACCCGTTGCATTGTGGGAATATGCCAGTTTCTGACTTCACGATTGGTAGTTACATTTTCCTATTCAGACAGACGAACGCCACGCCTCAAACCAAAGGACTTAAGAAACTGAGCCAACATTGTTACAGGTATAAAAGTAAAACTGTTATTAAAATAATCTAGCCATGAGTTGTCATTACTATAATTAAAGATTTCGTGGCAGAAAACACAACACTAGCTTTCCTGTTATGTTTATAAATTCCCTGTCGTACAAATCTTATTTCCTGAAAGTTATATATTAACCGTTTAGAGCCCTATGGTAACTATATGTACCACCTGTTTCAACAACTAAAAATTCTACATTTTGTATTTATTAATTTCTTATGATTCTCTCTGTAAACATTGATTTTTTTTCCCCTGAAACAGTATTAACGAGTTGATCTACGTAACGGTGAAATGTTGAGTTTTCTTTTCGGTACGGACTGAATTCTTAATTAATATTAAGACGTGCTTCGGCTTCAAAAGGGTTAAATGTTTTGTTGTAAAGTTATAATATGTCACCAATAATATAAAAATTCAACAATAAATCAGATTCCCGGTGAATTGTAAACGTAAAGGGATTTGAAACACTCGTTCAGTTAAACAGCTGCAAGGTTTTCAGCCAGAGATTAGTCAGTCAGTGTTGTATGTGACGGAAATTCAGATTTAAGCCGGCAACCAATCCAAAAGTTGCCCGTATTTTATCTCGCTGTGCAGGTTAGTTGGCTAATTTTCCATCAGATTTTCAGTTATGAAGTTTATCGAACCATTTCATCATTAATTTCATCGCAAGGAGTGCATATGGGAAGTTGTTTGCGTCAGAATGTTTCAACTCAAAAACTAATTAACGGAATTGGATGAAATGCGATATTGGGATATGAACTGAATATTAACGACTAAATTCCACACTGACTGCATCAGACCAATGTAACACATTCTTCTCGTGACGATCCTAATTTAATTCACATTCTGAAAGAAAAAAAATTGCTCATAGCACAGTGAAACAAGTTAAAAATTATGTAGTTCTTCCGGGTTTTGGCGCTGCGTGGACTTGTAAGTACATGACAACGTTTCGGAGAAGAATATTGCGTCCATCTTCAGGGCTAAAGTGGTGATGCTGGGAACTGAAGGGTTACTCCATCCCTGAAGATGGAGACAGTAGGTTTTTCTGAAACGTTGGCATCTACCTATGATTATATACGCTTACTGCGTAGAATTTTAAGAAAACTAACTCACAGATTCTCGAATTATGAGATAGTAACATAAGACTCCAGTTTCTCGTCTCGTTCTGCGGTTATCTTGATGGTACATGCAGACGGCAGACATTATAAAGCGAAGAGGATCTGTTCTCCTACTTCGCAAATTGATCACTAAGTGTTAAGTTATTTAAAAAAATGTGTCAATAACTTATTAATACATATTCTTGTAATATGGAAGCCAACAGCAGATATGTTGGTCTGACGTCAAGGTTTTTACAATTGCTACGTAAGAAGCCTGTTGTACCTTTAAATAAAAAAATTACTAATGATATTTAATTAAAAATACTGTTACATCAAGAAAATATTCTTGGAGAGTTATTATTAAAATTGTCCTATTTTAATGAAAATCGATATGTCAGCAATTTTTGGTACGTTGAACCTACACCAAATTATTTTGAAAACCATTCAGTCGCTCTCGAGTTTTTACGTGTGAACAGACAGATGTACGGGCCGACAAGCTATTGACCTGTTAACATGAGCCCAATAGATTTGTCTATCGGAAGTATTCTTCAATACACTTAACGTTGAAAGAAATATGAGAGAGAAATTTAGCTTTCTTAACTATACAATTTACGATATGAGATTTGAAGTTTTCACTTCTGTGAAAATATCGATTATGGTATTTGGAGTTGCCAACCTGTGTAGTCTTATACATTTTCACCGTCGTTTCGGAGAAGCTTATTGCAACGTAGAAGCGTATCCTGAAGATGGAGGCGATAATATCCTCCGAAACGACGGTAACATTCTTAAAGTCTACTCAGCGTCACAAACCATAATACCACAACCGACAATTTTCGACTTTGCAGTGTAATATTAATTATCTGATCTTGATTAAACCCTTAAAAACACATTTTTATTTTGAACAAGCAAAATGGAATTAAAAAGAAACGATAATAACGCATTTTTTAAACGGGAGTACTTTAAATACATCCATTCTTCTCTTAAAACAACATAGGACTACGTAAAGCTTTCTCTTAACTGTTAAGACAGTAAAGTGAAATTGTTCGATTACAAAGGTAAAATAAATTCTTAGGCTGCCTATATTTCAAAATAACAGTGTAAAGCCGTGATTGGTAGATGGGCGAGGCATGTAGCATATTTGAAAGCCGTTTACTGTATTCTGTAAACACCGTTCTAACTATACGTTTGCTCGCTTTTACCTTAAAAATGTGAAATTTAAATAACGAGTTATAATTGGAAAAAATTTAGATAAAACATTTTCAGATTACTCCAGACAAAGTAAAAGTTATTGGTAGCTTTGATTCATAAAAATTACTCAATTTAGAATAGTCCTTCTTGAGAATCTAACATTACGTTCATCTAGTCAAAAATTCACCGTCTTTCATGGAATTTAATAATTTATTACAGTCCGTTTTTGTTTCAAATTCTGAGCCAAAGGATATGTCTCATTGCAATGTAATATATTGCTACATTTTTTTACAATTAGACCGTCACCCAACCTCAAGATAACACTACCCTTTTCGGCTGTCCGAGACTGCTTATTTAATACATTCCCAGCTACCCGCCGTATCTGTAAACCATCTCATCCACACGTAACAACAGAACGCGTTATGTCATGACAACTGGGAATCCACGTAGGTCACTTTGCTTGGCTTCTGTCATAGATAATGACGTCTTCTCTGCATAGAACTAATTTTGGCTCGGCTCGTAACGGCTCGGTCTATGGAACGTGACGACTAACGAGTTATTGCCGACCAAATAACATTCTACACGGCTGTGTTCCTTTCACTGTGACGCTGTGCACGAGCGTAATACGGAGAAATGTCATTCTAGACAGTAGTACTCGACAGAGCATGCGCACAGCGTGTAATACTAACTACTCCCTCCCGCCCACAGGTGTCACTTTTTAAGACTCGAAGGTATACAGGACAATAAAAACATAGTAACTATGCATTCAGCAGAATTTTAATTAAAATACTGAGGTCACGATAAAATTCTCGGAATATATTCTGTTTCTATATTGTTTTTTCTCAGTTTTTACAGTAATGGGTTATGTAATCAATCTGAGTCTGAATCAGATTAACATACCATTAAGTTTTATAAAATCAGGTCTGTTTTACGGAGTTCGGAATCCATAAACATTGAAAAACTCTTAGTGTAATTTCTGGGGTTAAATAAAACAATTTACCACTGGTATGATTCGTGTCTGGTGGCTAATCGAATCATTAAACGGTGGAATAAATGTTAAAATAAAAACATATGCCCCCATATCTACGTTTTTCACAAGATATCTCATAATAAATTGTAGAGGCTTGAATCTACTTCACTTTGTGATTATCTTGAAGAATACATTGAAATGTCAGACGTTCAATAATCGTATTTCCTTCAATTTAAGACGCACTTTTTTACATTTCAAATTTTCTGAAATCTGGGCGTGTCTTACTTTTTAATGTTGTCTAAAAATTAATATAGCATCATTCTTCTGAAAAACCTATTAATAATTCAACGGTTTATCTTACAATCAATGGCTTCTTAAAATGAAATAATAACAGTATTACGATTTGATCTTTGAAAACTCCAAGATTATTGAATTTATTATAACACCCAAAAAACAGCATTAATTTTTACTAGCGTAAAACGTAGATAAGGGCGTGGCCACTGAATAAATATGTCCACCCCGTCTCATATACAGTTGTTTTATCATTTTGTTATACAAACTGCAGAAAGGTCAGCTATAAAACAGTTTTATTTACGCGTGTTGTTACTGTAAAAATAAGCTGAAGGCGTAGTCAGGTTTGCGTGTTCACCCATCCACACACGGGAGGGAAAATCAGTCACCATAGAAACAAAAGTCTTTGTCAGCTATGACTCGACATTTTTCTGTTCATCAAAGAGTTAAAAGAGTCAGAACAGCAGAAATTCAATGGATAAAAAAGTTAACGTTTCAGTAACAGTGGTAAAGGTATCTATATATACCACCTGGAACTGTCGCATTTTGTTTACAGAGTGCACAGCAAAAATTTACCGTTAGAGGGGTTACTTTTTGAAAATCCCAGCGAATATAAAACCGCCTTGTGGTATAAGTGAGGTTATGGAAACCAAAAACAAACGAAATATGATACTTAATATGTATAATTAATTAACAATACATATGAAAATATTAGTGTCGGTGTTCTTTGGGATGACGTAGGCGTTACTGGCTGAAAGTTGTCAGGGTGACCGAACACAGTTCTAAAAACTGTGAAAGGTAGAATGGAAGTACGCTCGGTGTGTCGCGGTATGTACGTACGAGGTGCGATCGGAAAGTTTCTAGACTGCGCCTATAAAAACCCGTACACTTATCTCAGGTATTAAATTCATCCATCACCCTCGACGTAGTTCCCCTGGGAGTGAACACAACGATCCCAGCGCCGCTGCCAAGCCTGGAAGCATCCCTGGAAATCTTTCTTTGTCAGCCTGTCAAGCACCATCTGCGATTCTGCCTGAATCTCTTCTATCGTCTCAAATCTCCTTCCCTTTAGCTGAATTTTCATCTTTGGGAAGAGGGAGAAGTCACACGGAGCTTAGAAAGGAAGTTGGGGTCGGTTCTAGCAAGATCTTTGAGCTCCTGACAAACGAGAAGTCAAGTCGATTCTGCTTCTGGTCCTCAGACAGGATGCGTCGCATGTGGAGTTCTTCCTTTAGAATCAGCTGACAGGTCCCATAGCCTATCCCAACAATGTCGCACAAGTCGTTGATGGTACGACGTCGATCTTCGTGAATGGCCTGCCGAATCTTCGTAACATTTTCGGGCGTTGTGCTCGAAGATGGTCGTCCAGAACGCTCGTCATCATCGACAGAGGTTCGGCCATTTTTAAAACGTGAATGCCACACAAAAGTTTGCGGACTCCCCAAATGCTTTCTTTAGCATTTCATAAGTTTCCGTAGCCGTTTTGGCGAGTCTTTGGCAAAATTTGATGCACACGTCATTCCGAAATCGCAGGAGGGTCGGTGTAATGCACTACCAAAACGCCCGTAACTAAGAAACAAATGCTAATTCGATGATGCCGGCTGGCACACTGATTCACTATGAATGTAGGCCGCACCCCCTAGCGGCAGAAGCTCGTACTACATCCGGTTCGCCCTCTATTGACACAGTCTTGAAACTTTCCGATCGCACCTCGTAGCTACCGAGACAGGCGGACAGACGCGAGTTGTTTTGTATTACTCCGCGCGCCTGCGCAATAGCGACCGCGAAAATGAGAGAGACCTACGCCGTGATGTATAAATATCACAATAATTTTTCCGCGAATAAACTAAATTGCAATGCGCGCCTGCTATATTTACGGATAACTTCCCTTAATAGCATTAAAATCTCGTCATTGTGATGGTGTTTAGTATAAGAAACAGTTTTTTAATATTATTTAGACGAGTTTTGTGCTTAATACTGCTTAAAACAAAATTCTAGTATCACATCCTTTGCATGAATTATGTTTGCTTTTTTTTTTCCAAGTTTCATTTGCACTATGTTATACAAAGTTTTATAATTCGGATGCATTTTTAATTTCGTTTGTCATCTCCTTAACAGCTGTTCCAAAATTATTCTATCTTGGAGAGCGTTAAAACTGCTCTCTTACTTATTATTATTTATTATTAACTGCAAATGGGTTTTTACCCGGTGGTATTTATTCTTATTTTTAAATATGCTTGGAATTGTTAAAATGTCAAATGTGGGATTATTAGCGAATAATGTAATACATGTGATGTACAAGAAATTGGTCATGACCTAATTTAAGATATTATCATGACATATGACCGGAAGAAACTGAGTAAAACAACGAAAGAATTCTGTCAGTATAACCGGTCGAAAGACACAAATATGACACAGACTGTACTTACAAAAATGTGGTCCAATTGTGATGGGGTATCGCCATCAGTACTGAAGTAGTCTGGATTATGAAACAGACAAATATACCAGAAACGTAGCAGATTAAATCTTTTAACATCTCCTCAAATAACAACGCGAGCCCACTGAAATTCTGTCATGCCCTAACGTCTATGACACGTTCCGAAAAAATGTTAGCGCGTTTCTGGAAGTAGAAAGTCATGAATTGCAATACTGTATGAGGTATGTTTTCTTTCTGTGGATCTGCAATCCAGTGAGGGTCCTGGCCGCCTCCTTTCGGAGGTTTCTTAATCTTTGAAGAGTGCATTTGTGAGTGGTGAGTGACCAGAATATTGCCTCTGCATAATTTCTACTCAATCCTGATTTTAACTTGCTAGATCCATCTAGTACAGAATGAGCAGAGAAATTGCCGCTGAATTTTGCTTACGAAACATCTCGTTCACCCTTAAAAATCCATCTACCTCGGCCGGGTTTGAACCCGCGAAACTTGAGTCCAGTGGCGAGTACTCTAACTCTGCTGCATGAGGTATTATTCTAGTAAAAATTGTTTATTAACGTTGATAACAATTTTTATTCGCACGCCATTCACAGAGATTTCCTTAAATCAATACTAATGTACTCCGAACCTCAAACATCGTTTTCAAATAACATAAAATTTAATTAAATTATTTTATTAAATCATTGTTCGTGACTAATTTGATGGACAAGACACGTTGAAATTCAGCGCGGAATGGTTCTTTTCATATAACATCTTTCCTTGATGATTGCTGTCTTCTGGGTTATTGTGCCGTGTAGATTTCTACCAACGTTTCAGAGGTCATACTGCCTCCGTTATCAGGTCATTGCCCTGATGTCGGAGGCAGTATGACCTCTGAAACGTTGGTGGAAATCTACACGGCGCTATAACCCAGAAGACAGCAATCTTCAGACACTCTTTCCCCAACTCATTATTTCGCGATTACAGGAAAACAACCAGCCGTGATATCTAAATGTTTTCTCCGAGGTCCGCACCCAATTAAATATCTCTTATGCAATTAGAATTACATCTCAATCATAACATACGACTTTTTTGTACGACAGTGTCTGTAGTATTACCGCGGAGAAATTTAACAAATACATTTCTTGCCTATCGATATTGCCTGACAAATTTACCATATGAATGATCAATCGATACGTATCGTTGAATAAAAAAGTCATCCCGTTACTTAACATATTTATCGATTCTGGAACCCAGGACAGTTTATCCAAGGTTCTGGTCTTTTTTCTGAATCTCCTCTTCACTGTTAAAACCGTCGTTAAATTTACTACAAATAAATAAAATCCTCGGTAAATAGACTCGACTGATAAATGATCTCTGGATAATCAGCGATCTACTGTAATTCATTATTAACGGCGTCGATCCATATATTAATTTAATTTCGGGGTCTATAAATGCAGAAGAATATGTCTGAATAAGAATTTATATTTAAAATCTTTCAATGATGATACTAAACATAAAAAATACGTTAACATAAGCTATTTTTTGAAAAAGTTTCAATAAAACAATAATTTTAGAACACGAACTATCAAAATATTTAACAATGTAAGTAGAATAGTTACAAATATAGCTGCAGTTTTTTGAAAATGCCATTATCACGAAGAGCGTGTTTTATTTTAGAGCAGTTACTCAAATCTGTACAGAAATTTTGATGCACAATAAGAGAGTAAAAATGTAAATTTGCAAGCAATATATCTTTTTTTAGGTAATCGTAGTTTCGAATGTACTAGAATAATATACCACGTATTCAAACAGGTACGAGTATACAAGCAGAAGTAAACGGAATTTCGATTTACGTAAAACATTTATCATAGCCACAAGTTACAGACTTAACGAAGTGATGATAATATAAAATAATTAAATCAAGAGTGAAACTTATCCATTTAAATCCCTGTGGTAATTATATGTCCCAGCTGTTTTAGCAATCAGTCGCTTGGTACATAGGTTTTTTTTATAATTCACTATAAACAGTAATTATTTCCCTAATTTGCGATAACAAGCTTGTCTGAATAATAGAGGAGTGTTTACTAAGTACAGTGTGTCCAAAATCGATATAAACACAGCAGAAACTTTGATGCACGCTTGTCAGTCATTTGTTTGCCACTGTCAACTACGCCACGAAGCTAACGGTGGCCATTTTGAACACCTACACTAGATTTCGTAATTCACTAAGTGCAAATGCTGACGTTTGTAATAAATTACTATATTAAAATGTCTTTATTTCATTAATTTAATGTGTGTATATCTTTGTGGGACACCTTTATTATTCGGATGAACTTCGGTTTTAAATATTAATACAAAACTACTCATATAATTGTAAACCAGTAGGACCAACGTAACACTAAGAGAGCTTTAAGTACGTAGCCTGTGGTGGAGGGAGGGTGGGAGGGAGGGAGGGAGGGGATTTTACATGAACAGTAACAGACCACGTGGCACAATGATAGGATGATGAGATTCAAAGGCCTTTGTCAGTAAATAAGCGAGTATTTATATGCACGCTTGGCAACACCGATGGACCTACCAGAAAACAACCAAGAATATCACCTACTGAAGTTATTGCATTGTTACAATGTTGGCACTGAACATTTTAAACACAAAAGCATCTGTTCTTTGTCTTTCTCACTCTCCCCACTTCATTCAAACAACGTACATTGTATCTGCATTGCTTCATTTTCCTGTCTTCTATAGACATCTAGTGATATGTTTCTTTTCCCTATACAATACGACATTCTGTAGCAAATGCATGTACAGAATGAACACAAATGACCTAAACGGTTTCAAATATTCATTTAACAAATCTAAACGTAATAATCTAATTCAACTTACACCATTGGAAGGCAGTGAACTTAAGACATGTCCTGGCACATTTGTAGATTTCAATCTGCGTTCTGAAGTCGACTCTATACACATAAAAGCGATAACTGGCTTCTTGCCAGACACTTGGCATGTCAACAGCTGCGCTCTCGTGGCCTTTGTTGGAGTTACGTTACTTCTCCCGTGTGCTGTAAAATCTTTCAGGTTCTCCTTCCAATTGAGTCAGTATAATTTCTTCATGCCGTTCAGATTTGTTGACTAGGTACGTGAAACAGTTCGGACTCATTTGTGTTCAATCTGTTTTATGCAGTGCGTTCACAGATAAAACGGAACGTAACTGTCACTTTCCGGCTCCCGGCACGAAGTACATGACTCACTGCAAAACGCAACAAAATTTTCCCCATAAATTAACTTCTTGCTTGAAACGACATCCCTCTAACAGCTGTATTCTGGTTCGTCAGAGAACACAGACCACAAAAAACAAATGCGCCCTTTAGGTAAAATTGATATAGTGCGTTTCATTCACATATATATGTCCGCTGACTATGTATATGTTAAGGCAACGTATGGAATGTCTAAAATCAGTAGGCGAACTATGAAATAATTCGAAATGTTAATATTGTTTGGTTGTGTAAATTAAAATTAATCAAAGTCGATTGGGTAAGCTGTCAAGATAGTCGCGAAAACACCAAGCTACTGAATCTGAACTTAGTTTTTTTTTTGAGAATTAAATAAAATTGTTTTATATACTAACCTAACCTAACAAAAGTTTTGAGAATTAAATAAAATTGTTTTATATACTAACCTTACCTAACCTAACAAAACTTTTGAGAATTAAATAAAATTGTTTTATATACTAACCTAACCTAACAAAAGTTTTGAGAATTAAATAAAATTGTTTTATATACTAACCTTACCTAACCTAACAAAAGTTTTGAGAATTAAATAAAATTGTTTTATATACTAACCTAACCTAACAAAAGTTTTGAGAATTAAATAAAATTGTTTTATATACTAACCTAACCTAACAAAAGTTTTGATACTTAAAAAATTGTTTTATATACTAACCTAACCTAACAAAAGTTTTGATACTTAAAAAATTGTTTTATATACTAACCTAACCTAACAAAAGTTTTGAGAATTAAATAAAATTGTTTTATATACTAACCTTACCTAACCTAACAAAAGTTTTGAGAATTAAATAAAATTGTTTTATATACTAACCTAACCTAACGAAAGTTTTGAGAATTAAATAAAATGGTTTTATATACTAACCTAACCTAACAAAAGTTTTGAGAATTAAATAAAATTGTTCTATATTAAGTTTTTGCAAATATAAAAGATAAAATAAAACTGTATCAATAGTATTATAGAAACTTCTTTAAAGAATCTGAAACATTTTATAAAATTCCTAGGTATTCTATAGAATACCTAGGCAAAGTATAAAATCAACTATTAATTTCATGCATTGCCTAAAAGTTCTAGGCATTCCATTGAATGCCTGAATTTCATACTTTGCCTATTGACTTTAGGCATTCTATACATTGCCAGATTTCGTAGTTTGCCGGTAACATATACACAACGCAGTGTTTGCCTAAATTGAAAAAAGAGTTATACTGCTAGTCTATATCAAGGGGCTATACAACGTTTAGATGGCTTAATACTTAAAACGTTATTTCTCTTTTAGCGATTTTCTGGGAGACAGTGGATTTTACGCTACCACCATAAGATACATACAATACGTATTTTATGGATGCAGTTAACTTTACTCCAGACATTTTTGTGTCAGGTTAATACGCGGAGACACGACTAAAATGGATTTAGAACATTAAGTAACGTACATAAAATCATGCATACAAACAAAACTGTTTACACTTGAAAAAGACACTTAGTGTCAAACGCGTTTCGACCTCAAGAGGTCATCATCAGTGGCAAATAAATTAATTCATATTAACAGTTCTGTTTGTATGCATGATTTTATATATCAATACACTGCAAGGTATGCAAGGTTTTAAGATTAAGTAACGTGGTTAAGAAGAAGAAGAAGAAGAACCACACACCCCATAAATATATAAAAATAAACAGAAGTTGCAATAAATAATATAAATTTTGTTTTACATGACTGGCCAAGTTCTCAGTACTGACGCTAGATGACAGAAGGGTCTATTTAAAAGTGCTGTTACACTTAGGTAGCTTTAGAAATACTTAAAAAATGAGACAAAAGTACAAAATAGATAAAGTAAGGGAAGAAAGAGGTGTGGGGAAAAATTGCGAAAAATATTTTCTGTTTATTTTCAGAGGGAATTATATATTATTCGCTTAATACGGTTCTGGCGATATACGCTAAGGCAGTGGTATTCAACCTGGGGTACGCGTACCCCGGGGGGTACGCGAAGACATCTTAGGGGGTACGTGAAATTTAAAAATATATATATTATTTTATGATCAACACTGAATAATCAGTAATGTAATTTATTTAATTTATTTTAGATGTAGATTATATACTATGTATAACTTGAATCATATACCAACAACTTTGGGGGTACAAAGTTGAAGAGAAATTCTATCTGGGGGTACGCGAACAAAAAAAGGTTGAATACCACTGCGCTAAGGACTAGGTAACAAATACAAACACAGGTAAAAAAAGTTTGTTTAGGTTGGTAAGTAAATGAACCCTTAAGATTATTCAAAATAAAAATAAATAAAATTTGTAGACAAAATATAGTGCAGGTCCAGAAAATCGAATTTTGTGGAAATCTCTCACGTAGTTTCGGCCTTGTTACATACTCATGAGTACGACGAAACTAACACGTAGTTTATTTTATTTGGAAATACTCCAAAATCGACTTTCTCGAATTCGACAAATACTTAACATTCTTAAACTATCTTTACCACCCGAAGCTTATATTGGCCTCACCATCGAAATGTACAATCGAACAGCATATAAAACTATTCTTATTGTCACAATCACCCTAAACCCATCACATTCACCGAAATTCAAACTTAGGCCAGTGTTTTGAATTGTTCTCCTGTTCACTAAATTTGTTCCTATATTAAGAAAAGCATTTATTTTACTGTCATGCTTACCACTTAAATCTATAACATAACTGCATTCTTTCATATCATCACCTTTTAACGCTTGTCATAAAAATTTGGTACGACTGCGTCACACTGATGTTCATTTTTTTTTTTTTTTTTTTTCCCTTTTGGTTAGCTTTCTGCTTCGTGGACAAGAATGTTACAGCCTTCCACATGATCTGGTTAGATCTAGTGGCTTCTGAAATGTCACATAAAACTTGTAAATCTGAGAAAGACGGTCTCCATTATCCGGAAGGAAACAGCTATGCTTCACTAGACAAGTACAGAAATGCGTGCGTCAGGGAATTTATTTTTCCAATGTTGCTGACCTGTGAATCGTTCGCTGTGATTTACGTTAGTGTAAATTGTAGAATAACTTACAGCGTGTCTTCTCATGAAGGAAGTTATTTTCTGAATATGGAAGATGTAAGCATTCTACATGAAAAATCAGTGCTGAATTAAAATTTTTCGTAAGTGACGTTAAATATTTAAGATAATGCAGGATATATTGGCATCTATTATGATTTTAAAAATCCGTGATAGACCTTGTTAATCTGCCCCTGGATAATTGGGAGCCTACTGTATAAAATACTCAAATTCTGTACGAAACCTGATTATGATCTCACAACGTTGAACACATTTAAATAATTTCGATGTGAAAAACGGTTTGGAAACTTATCAAACAGCTGTTTCAATCAGCTTGACAATTGATGGGATGATACAAATTTCGAATTGTTTAATATCATAAAATGTAACAGATATGCGATTTTGGACGCAGAATTACAATAAATAAGATTTATAAATGACTTTTCTTGTTTCTTACTACTGTTCTCTCTCTTATGATGTTTTTGAGGTTATGTATCGTAATATGTCAAATCGGAATTAAAAAGAGCAGACTAAGAACCACTAAACCTGTCAGTACAGTCGACTTCTAAAACCCTGTAAAAGTGACAAACGTAAAAACCTAGAATAAGTATAGTATGATCGAAAAGTCACGCAACGCATTCATGACGCAAATTATGTGTTAAAAAATAAATGACGCTGAAATCAGAAAACAAAAGAACAATGTTACAGTGAGTGTCAGAAATATCCACCGCGTTCCTTATTTGTATGAAACCCGGTTAATAAATCGTACATGAGATCTACACGATATGGACGAGGTTTTCAAATCTTTGTAGCTTTATGCACACTTCCGACGTGACTTGCGTGGATTCTGTCGTGTGTTTATTATTGCAAGTTATTTGTATTCTATTGCAATGAAACTTGACCTTGACTAGATGTACCCCCCCTTCTCATCCTCTTGAATTCATTACCCTAATATATGCTGAAGAACATAAATCAAGAATCTCTTCTGTGTACAGTTTCTCCAGCCTTCTGTTGCTTCCTCCATCACAAAGTTTTCGAACATCCTCAGTCTACACTTGTCCCTAACTAACTAACTAACTAACTAGATGGCTTACCAAACCGGACGGTTCATCACCGAATTAACCAAAGCCCTCCATCGGTCCCTGTCCTGGGCCAACAAAATCCAGTCTCCTTCAACTCCTATCTCCCATAGATCCCGCCTGAGATTATCCTCCCATCTATGTCTAGGTCTCCCCAGCGGTCTCTTCCCCTCAGGCTTCCCAAATAGTGGACCCAACCAACTAGATGGCTTACCGAACCCGAAGGTTTATCACCGAATTAACCAAAGCCCTTCACCGGACCCTGTCCTGGGCCAACAAAATCCAGTCTCCTTCAACTCCTATCTCCCATAGATCCCGCCTGAGATTATCCTCCCATCTACGTCTAGGTCTTCCCAGAGGGCTCTTTCCCTCAGGCTTCCCAAATAGTGGACCCAACCAACTAGATGGCTTACCGAACCCGAAGGTTCATCACCGAATTAACCAAAGCCCTCCACCGGACCCTGTCCTGGGCCAACAAAATCCAGTCTCCTTCAACTCCTATCTCCCATAGATCCCGCCTGAGATTATCCTCCCATCTACGTCTAGGTCTTCCCAGAGGGCTCTTTCCCTCAGGCTTCCCAAATAGTGGACCCAACCAACTAGATGGCTTACCGAACCCGAAGGTTCATCACCGAATTAACCAAAGCCCTCCACCGGACCCTGTCCTGGGCCAACAAAATCCAGTCTCCTTCAACTCCTATCTCCCATAGATCCCGCCTGAGATTATCCTCCCATCTATGTCTAGGTCTCCCCAGCGGTCTCTTCCCCTCAGGCCTCCCCACCAATACCCGGTGCACACCTCTTGTCCCATCCATGCGCGCTACATTCCCCGCCCATCTCATTCTTCTCGACTTAATCACCCTCACAATACTGGGGGAGCAGTACAGATTTTTAAGCTCGTCATTATGCAGTTTTCTCCACGCCCCATCGTCTTACCTCTTAGGCCCAAATATCCTCCTCAACACCCGATTCTCAAACACCTGCAATCTGTGCTTCTCCCTCTGAGTGAGAGACCATGTTTCGCACCCATACAAAACATCAGGCAAGATTATTGTTTTGTACACTTTAATTTTCAGGTTCTTCGAAATCAGACGGGAAGACAAAATATTTTGAACTGAGAAGTAGCAAGCATTTCCAGAATTTAATCTCCTCCTAACTTCCTCATGAGTGTCATTTCGATTTGTTATTGTTGTTCCCAGATATTTGAACTTTGTAACCCTTTCAAAGGACTACACTTGTCCCTAAGGAATAATAACCACGCTTCGCTTTCAAATAAAGCAACGGGTGGAATTATGTGTATATATTTATGTTTTTAAAATGGGACAAAAAATATTTAAAATTTAAGAACCGAAATTCAGCAAGCTTTTCCACAGTTTAATTCCTACCATATTATTTGCTAACATAACTTTAATTTATTGTTGTGGTTCCATAAATGCATAAACACTGACAAATTTTCGAAAAATTTCTTTCCTATCTCTATATAATGATTTTTTTTAAAAAAAATTGTTTTACGACGAGCCATGGCCACATAACTTTAATAACCAACAACCTGAATTTATCAACGTATATCTCACAAACTCTGAATATATTATTGCATTACATTGTTACGTCACATTAAACCTATTACCATTTGATCTAGAAAATTTCGACTGACAAAAAATACCTTGTGGTCTCTGAAGTAAATTTTTATAATTTTAAAGTGACTAAAGAAACAATTTTGCCACGTAGGTAAAAAAGTATTTAATTATTTAAATTGATTCCAAAGTTGGGATTTCTTTGGTGTGTTTGCGTGCTTAATATTTACAAATATGACGTCACACCGCAGCGCGAAACTAAATAGTTCAGGAAACGGGCAGAATCCCTTGAAATTGTATTGACGCTCCAAACACAACAAGGTCTGCCAGCTTGGACTGCCGAACAGGCGCGTCTGACGTCACTAGCAGGGGACCTCCCCACCACTGAACCTCGCCGCATGGACCCTCCACACTTTCCAACTCCTCAGCACAAAATTTCCAAAGCAACTACGTAACTTGGGAACGTATCGGATGTTTGTTTCTTCAACAGCTTAAAATCTGAATGTTTAAGAACAGTTTTTGCGTCAAAATCATTCGTAGAGTGGTTTATATTGTCAATATAATTCTAAGTTTTATCAAAACTTAAAGTTCGATGGCCAATTTTAGTTCGTTCCCTCATAAAGTTGAACGCAAATGTTACTTACCGGCTCCCGGTAGAATTGCTATTTCCAAACGGAAAGTTTATTTTACTGTCTTTATAAGATGGTAAAGTTGCGTCATATTGTGATATAATAAGTATATATTAAATCTTATCAGTTAATCACAATAAATTCTTATTAAATATTAAAATTTTACAATAATTAACATTTAAAATATTTACAATATTAAATGATGTTCTTTATCGAAATATTCGATTTACTTACTTCCAGACAGATGTAACTCCTCTACACCATTTCTGGTATGTTTCAAAAATTATCTTCAATATATATTAATTTGTTTTCTATTTTACTAATATTCATTTAACCTTTATGTTATTTACATTACAGACTGATATAAAAACAACAAAACGTTCACCCACACTAAAGTCACATTGAGCATGACGTATATATACAGAACAACATCGAGTGTGTTATTAAAAATGGAATAAAAATCTGAAAAAGAACATCGTTTGATATCTGGTAAAAATCTATAAAAATGCACGCTAGCACAATGTATGAAAACTGTATTTGAATTATTTGTCGTTTTGAAGCTTTATATAATTATATACACCTGAGGATGGTTCTTTTAGGAACTGAAACATGTCGTGAAACATGAAAAATGATGGTCTAATGTAAATCGAATATTTCGATAAAGAACATCATTTAATATTTTAAATGTTAATTATTGTAATATTTTAATATTTAATAAGAATTTATTGTGATTAGACGGACAAGATTTAATATATAATTACTGTCTTTATGACGAAATAATTGACTTACCACGAAAACCTTACAGCATTTTTGGGGTGAGTCACGCAGTTCGTGTCTCGAAGGAGTCGTTCAACTTAATCAGTGAATAGACTGTAAGTTCTTAAGAGCCAGATGAATCCAATTAATATCCTCACTATTTCATAGACCATATAGATTTTTCGTCGTTCAGGTTATTTTAAAATTGGGCCCGACTCCAAGCACCCAAACAATACACAAGCTGGAAAACCGCCCCTTGTCGGCTGTCTTAAACTGTCAATTCAGTATTTCTGCATTTACCCTAAATATCTTGGGGCCGTCTACCCCATCTGAAAAACTTAGAATATGCCATCCCCTGCTGAGGAGTTTTATTAATTTGTACTTTGTTAAACGACGCTGTTAGTAACTCAAATTACAAAGTATCGAATAGCGGGATGATTAATGAATAATGAACTGGAAAGGATATGGTAGGAAGCTGTCATGCCCTAATTTAATGTAACAATCCAACATTCAGTGGATAGACTGTAGACTTCAGGCCGAGATTTGAACCTGGGATATACCGAATATGAATCTTGAGTGATAGTATTATAAATATGAACAACAAGAATAGAAAATAAATAAATAAGTAAGCATTTTTACCTTCGCCGTGACGTTTAGAAGTTGTTTTCACGTGTAGACGTAAAAAAGTAATACATCACAAAACCATACGCAGTTACTTGTAAGGTTTGATAATTCCATTTGTCAAAATAATACCATCATTTCACTTGGACTTATGCATTTTCACATAGAGGGATCTGAGTGTCATAGTTTTTGACGTATTGTATATTTAAATAAAAATTCCAGTTATAATGATAGATAAAATATTGATAATAAACTTGGTTTATCCAGGCATTTATGGGAGGCGTTGAATGAAATAATAATAATAAAATAAAAATATCTAAGAATTATCTTAAATAACAATTTGAATGTTCTATTGGCTGTTTGCCTGTAATTCCATCTTAACCATTTTGGTGCAGTTAAAAGTTGACTATAATATTTAATATTAGTAATATGAATTCAAGCCTATATTTATAACACCTTCTTCCCTTTTCACTGGTGTATAAATATTTTTTAACCAGCCTTTCTAAATATTTATGAGGCAGAAAACGTTTTTAGACACAGGCCTATTCAGTTAAAGCCTATACAAATTGAGATGATCATTTTAATATATTTTAAATATTTAAATGTTAATTATAGTAATATTTTAATAGGAATTTTATTGTGATTAGACTGACAAGATTTAAACAAAAAAAAACCTGTACAAATTGTAAAGATTTCAATAAACAATACCGGTACTCGAACACGAAAAGTTTATAGTTTCGAAATAAGTTTACTACAATTTTGCACACCTCCCTGGACTTACTGTTAATTTGTTGCAGATACAAATCTTACGTTCCAAAGCTAATCACTTTACAAGTAACGCTCTGTATGTAATTATATTGTAATAAAACAATAAATTAACTGCTAACTTCTTTGATTGAAATATGGATTTACTAATCTCACTACAATTACAAATAATTATTTTCTTGATTGCAGTTCGTTACAATTTAATATAGCAAATCTTGTACACTCAATCTTTCTGCGTCGTTCCACACTGGTATTAATCGCGTTCTTCTAGATATGCGCGCGCAGACCCGTATGACGCAACACACAGCTGTTCTTGTACATGTACGCATGCAGCATACAAATTTCCACGTTAAAATAAACATTCACGAAATACGTAAACGAGGCGTACAGATAACCAGAGTGAAGAGTGATAATCAAATATGTAATTTTCAAAATCAAATAAATCAATGTTTTAAAATAATCCATCTTCGTTGCCATGGCAATCACGAGGGATCGTTTCCTACAACGGTCCAAGCCTCTACTGCGCGTAGATAGCCTTTCTTTTGTTTCCCAGAATAACAACGTGAGTCCTATACTCATATTACTTCACTAGTAGATTTTGACCACAAAGAGACCACTTAAACCCACAGTTAAACAGTAAGTTAATTGGTAACCGCAGTAATGACAGGATACACAAGTACATGAGTCATGCAGTGTTCCTTAAATATTATGTGGGTAATTGCAAAAACAAGAAAAGTACAAAAATAAATTTAGTTTAAAACTCTAGATGCAGTATGTGTTAGTGAACTGCAACTTTTTTTTAAAAAAGGTAGATTCTTAACCAATAAAAATTGGGGAAAATAAATTAACAGTGAAATAGTATGTTCGCAATGTTTTTTTTTTTACGTTTCGGGAAGTAAGTTTTCTGGACTCATGTGGTTTTAATAAATATCCGTCTCAATTTTGAATCAAGAGCTTTATATGAGTATAAATTTTCGCCGAGCAGTACACCTATGACCGACGTAAGCAGATAATTATGCAAAGTAGTCTTGGTTGTTTCATCAATTTCTTTTATGGTTATATGTATTACGTTACGTCAGAATATTAAAATAAAAAATAATAATACACTTATTTATAATTAGTGTCGTGTATCAACAGCCAGAAGGTTGAGAAATTATTTTTAAATAAATTGTCTTGAAAAACAACTTTTCAGGTGAACACGAGCAATAAGTTGATCAATCGTAGACAACTCTGTGCTTAAAAACAAATATAAATTGTCATATATACGTAATTCAATATTTATTAGGTCTAAATTAGACACGAGGTCTTTTGAGAACTGAATGCGGCGATGGGAGGATAATATTAAAATAAACCTTAAGAAAATAGTATTCATATGTATGATAGGTTGAAGTAGATTCAGCAGGCTCAGAATAGGGTCTACTGCTCTTGTAAAGATTACAACGAACCTTCCGGTTTTCAAAAGGTGAGAAGTTTCTTGATCAAGTGAGCAACTGTCAGCGTCTAAAGAAAATTAATTTCCAAATAATAACGTTATTAGCTGTATTAAAATAATTAATATATTACAATAATGCTAACTAGAATTTCTAGACGTTAAAATTAAAAATAAAAACAGTATGTCAGAAAAACTGTTGTGCGAAAATGCTACTTCTTAAATAAAGATCATTTATAACTAGATGGTGTCGGGTATTCTTTGTTTAATTCTTTTTAAAATTAAAATTAATTTAAAGTTCAGAGACGGGTAAACATTACCAAAAAAAAAGCTTTAAAGTTCACTCATAATGCATTGTAGTTCCTTACCACCGTCTGCAGTAGAAGAAAGAGTTGATACGTCGTCGGTAATGCAGAATTAAACAAAAATCAATGGTTTGCATACGATGCCAAGAAACGCTTTCATTCATAAGTGCGTCGTGGAATGTATAAATTGTCTGCCAGTCAGCGACTGTGCCGAAAAATCTTCATAGTAAGTGGGTAAAAACTCGACACTGCAATGGACAACGCCATATAAACATAAAACAGATGCAGTCTTGCTAGAGACAAAACATTTTTTAGTGTGGTTCAGTTGCTAAAATAACACGGACATCACTTGATTTAACCTGTAACATGATAACGAATTTATCGAAGTGACCACAGGCAATCTTAGTTTCTTCAACAATATCTTCAAATTTAAATTTTTAGATGAAACATACTCCAGGGCCGGAGCTATGATATTAACCGTGTTAGCCCCGTTAACACTTTGAATAAAACTACAAATAAATGTTTTACTTTCCCGGTTCTTAGGTACTCCATGCACTGGAATACGAGGTGCGATCGGAAAGTTTCCAGACTGCGCCTATAAAAACCCGTACACTTATCTCAGGTATTAAATTCATCCATCACCCTCGAAGTAGTTCCCCTTGGAGTGAACACAACGATCCCAGCGCCGCTGCCAAGCCTGGAAGCATCCCTGGAAATCTTTCTTTGTCAGCCTGTCAAGCACCATCTGCGATTCTGCCTGAATCTCTTCTATCGTCTCAAATCTCCTTCCTTTTAGCTGAATTTTCATCTTTGGGAAGAGGAAGAAGTCACACGGAGCTTAGAAAGGAAGTTGGGGTCGGTTCTTGCAAGATATTTGAGCTCCTGACAAACGAGAAGTCGATTCTGCTTCTGGTCCTCAGACAGGATGCGTCGCATGTGGAGTTCTTCCTTTAGAATCAGCTGACAGGTCCCATAGCCTATCCCAACAATGTCGCACAAGTCGTTGATGGTACGACGTCGATCTTCGTGAATGGCCTGCCGAATCTTCGTAACATTTTCGGGCGTTGTGCTCGAAGATGGTCGTCCAGAACGCTCGTCATCATCGACAGAGGTTCGGCCATTTTTAAAACGTGAATGCCACACAAAAGTTTGTGCACGACCCATTGCGGACTCCCCAAATGCTTGCTTTAGCATTTCATAGGTTTCCGTAGCCGTTTTGGCGAGTCTTTGGCAAAATTTGTTGCACACGCCATTCCGAAATCGCAGGAGGGTCGGTGTAATGCACTACCAAAACGCCCGTAACTAAGAAACAAATGCTAATTCGATGATGCCGGCTGGCACACTGATTCACTATGAATGTAGGCCGCACCCCCTAGCGACAGAAGCTCGTACTACATCCGGTTCGCCCTCTATTGACACAGTCTTGAAACTTTCCGATCGCACCTCGTACACTAGAACGAACAGCACAAAATATATAGTTAACCAGTTATTACGCATGCGCAGTTTAAAAATACACGATATAGTGTTGGCTTTAGGGGAGAAGAATTGAATGACCTTCGAAGAAAATATGTTAGCCAAACCTGAACTGTTAACACGCCACTTGGTTCCGCGCTGTAACTACTTTTTGGTGATTTTAACTGCGTAATACATTTTGTCCATGTGTGCTGTGCTATCATGTGTGATTTTGTATCACAGAAGATTATATACGATGTATATATTCAACCGTCAAAATTTTTACAAACACCCCTCTCTCCTCCGTCTCAGGATTTGATTTAAATTTTCGTGGAATTTTTAACCGTTATCAAATAATTAGAAATCAATTTGGAGTCACTTCTATTGGAATTTTATCTATTCGGACAACAAACATTACTAAATACGTTGAAGTTTATGATGAAGGCAGTAAATTTCGGAGTGGTACAACATCCCATCTTAATACCGCCGTGAGAACCTAAAATACCACTATGAATATAATAGTAATTTAAAATTTGTCTGAGAATTTATTTTGTGACAATATATTCCCAAAAAAGCCATTATTTCACTATAATTTCGCTGGAAGAACAGAGTTTGGGGTGACAAAAAAATTATATTAATATTTTAATGTTTTCCGTCAAATCACAATTTTAACAAGATAATAAAATATAAAATATTTAAAATATCATTTCACGTTCCGCTTCGAATGATCGATTTACAAATTGGAACGTCTCTTACGACATGTTTCGGTTATATTTAACCGTCCTCAGGTATAAATTAGATTGGTAAATTTAAAACTCGAATTACAATCATTTACAATGTTATACAGTTTATTGAAATGTTCTTATCAGATTACTCTTATATATTAGAATGAAGGTATTGTTTTTTATATGGCGTGGTTCATCTGATGTTCAATATTAGTCTGTAAAGCAATGATTTAAATAAAACATTAATAAATATGGAGTAATATAGAAAACAAAATGATGCGGAACGTGAAATGATATTTTAAATATTTTATATTTTATTAACTTAGTAAAATTGTGATTTGACGGAAAACATTAAAATATCAACCTAATTCACAATATGACGCAAATATACTACCTTAAAAAAATTATATAAAAATAACTACACGTAGCAGAATCCTTCCTGAGATGCTAGTAGTTGCTAAGCTAGTCAAGGAAACCTTCGAATTTATGGAATCAAATGTTATATCGAGTTCAGTAGATATTTTGAAATTATATTTAAGATATATTTTTAATATTATCCTCTCATCTACGTCTAGGCCGTCAAAGTGATGTTTTACCTTCGGGTTCGTGACTAAATTCTGCATTCATTTTTTCAACCCTTGCATGCTTTGTACGTACATACTCGTACATCTCATTTTCCTTGGCTTGACCATAACCACTCGTAGAATTAAATCTGTTCTTAAGTTCTTCCTGAATATAATTTAAATTTGTCAATGTCGTGTCTAAATATTAGAAGTGAAATATTTTTTTCAGGTAATTCATTTGTGACCTTTATATTATAATTTTATCCTGTATTCTATTCACGAGATGTTATCTGTTCTTGGTTACTTCGTAAATAAACTTTAGTTGAGAACATTTTCTTACAGTATACAAACTAACATGGTCATTTTATGAAACATGGTCTTATGTTTAATTCCTGCTTCATATCCAAATATACAATACGACAGGGTCATATATGATATGTTTAATAACTGATAATGAATAATAAACTTATATTGTGTTTTGCCAATTGCAACCTCGGCCAACAGAACAGATCTTCTAGGTTATATCTAATAATATTCAGACAACCCTTTAATAGTGAAAGTTTTGCATAAAAGCATATTATATATGATTATTAAATTACAAATTATGCTAGAATATAATAGCATGTGAGAATCATAAATTATTCTCGGAAATTATAAAGAATGTTCTATTTAAAAAAAAACATCTTCAACTAGAACAGTATTTGTAAGTCTCGCGATATCAATATAATAAAACAAATGAATAGATTTTTAGTTTTGATTTGTTAGGAGCGGATGTTGAAATTCTCAAGCACATTATCAAAGAGAAACAAGTTTGTTACCATATTCGATACCTCCTTGTCAAGATACTCATTGTTAAATGCTTCACAAACGATAATAAACGATTTCGATTCGATTGGATAATCGATAATTATCTATTATTCCATTATAATTAACATACGTACTGCTCGTAAATACACCATGTTCGTATCTATACAAATTTCGCGCAAATGACATACGCTGCAGCCTATAAACCAGGATTACCTTAACTCGAGTTCCAAGGGGGGAACTGGGAGTATCTATTACACGGGGTTGGACCTGCTCTGATATCATTCTGTCTGCAGCGCGTGATAGTTGCTGAATTTTATTTTAAATGACACAGCTCATGTTTATCCTTTAATGACGTCATCCATGCGAAGTGAAGAAAGATCTTGGCCATGTAAGAAGCTTACATAAGAGACTACAGTATTAAGTAACATTTTACTGAGGTTAAAAGAGTCCGTTGCGATGAGCGAACGTGTCTCGCACCTTGTTGGCTTCACCGCGATCGACCGGTCGCTCCGACTGTGCTATGATGTTCAGTGGGTCCTTGCTCGCTCTACATGCAGGTCAGTCAGTTCGCTGTGAGAGATGGCTGCAGAAAGGAGCCACCGGTGATTGGTTAGCTCGATTTGCCAAACTGTCATGGCGACCGACGACGACCAGATATTCTGTGCTGTCACGCTAACCTAAAGTAAAACATCTGTAGGTCGCGTGTTGTACCGTGATGCAATGCAGAACATTGGTTTTATGTGATTTACATCTCAGAACACCGACAAGTGATATATCGAAACACAGACAACGAAATTTTTAATTATTAGTAGTAGGACAGTGCAAATCTAGATCAAATGGATCAAGGTATTTATATAAAACTCTTCGTGTATTTCTGTTATTATTTGTAAGTTATTTTGGTGTTGTGACGTTTTAACTCATGTTTCAGTGGATAATGCTTTTATATATCTGTACTGTTACATCAGCTTGCAACAAGTATGCTATACTACACTGTACAAAAACATTTCCTCATTTGTGGATGTATTATCACGGCCTGTTGACAAAACTGCACTCACATTTTGTACTTCAACCATTAGATTCTTTATTTAGCTTTTAATAACGTGTACTGTTTTATAATTAAAACTGAGAACTATAAACATACACACTTGAAGATAATTTTGAACACTGAACACGAATAAAATATGTTGTAACCACCAGCTAACGTGAAATGAATTATAAACTTACTTCAGAAGAACATCTTCACACTGACTTTACGACACTGCATTGTAGTGCGACAGTGGCAAATGACATTTCGAGTATTTACATTGATGAAATTGATGTAAAAGACTCAGATTCGACCCTCGTCAGGCCAGCTTAAATCAATCCCTGGACACGTGAACAGAATTCAACTACACATAATGATGAAGACTAGCACATGGGAGTCTACATGCGTGAATCACGAGTGACACTTCACAAATAAAAAAAGTAAATTGGTAATCTGTTTAAACTTTCACAGATGTAAATGTTGTTAATATCCTTAATAAGATTGTAAACCGGTGTAAAATATTTCACCCAAGGACATGATCCTGACGTGGGAGGTCTAGCGTTTGATCACCAATCTGGAGTACAATATATACTTATCCAGTCTATCTGACAGTTGAATTATTTAAATCATAAATAAATCCCTATAAATAATAGGTATACAATATAATAACACTGATCATCAAATTACTCTAAAGCGTATAATAGCGAATTTAAAATGGATGTCATCTTCTTCGAGACTTTTAAATCGATATAACATTGTAGTTGTCTTGCACATAGAAATTCCTTAGTGCTGAAATACATGTCACGTTGAAATGTAGTTTGCAGTAGATATATTGAATAATGTAATAAACTGACTGTAGTACCCCACAAAGCCAGCCACAAATAGTAGATTTAATGGAGTATCCTTGAATAGGTATGAGCAACTTTAATATTATTACACGTGTATCTCTGAGGTATGTTAGACGTTCGTTGTCTATCAACGATTATCACTACAATAATCAAAGCCAACTTCACATATTTTACATCAGTAATAAGAAACATTCTTAGCAATACGGAGTAGATATGTTCAGGATCCAAATTTTACAAATAAACTGTCCATCATTTTGCAGAAAGCTTGTCAATAAACGTGTGCATATCCTTGGATTCTTGGACAGTCTTCCTAAGTCTTAGTTTCGGAATCTGGTGAGCCACCCAATCGGTTGGGCCCACCGGAAAATGCGAAACCCAGTCACTGTGTGGGACTTTACGTGTTCCTCACGCTCCAACGTGACCGAGCGTCCATGTTTGTCTCCTTTATTCTTGGGTAATACGCAACAATACGCCACGGTGGTCTAGCGGTTAGAACGCTGGTCTTGTAATCCTGGGGTCTCGGGTTCGATTCCCGGCGGCGCCCGAATTTATAACTTGTGTTGGGCAAGGCCGTGGTCTAGGCAACACGGAGTTTTCCTCCGTGGCATCCCAACAATTACTCCATTCACACACAGAAGAAGGCAATGGCAAACCACTTCTGGATCATCTGCCATGAACGTATATGAACAGGTCCCAGTCCGAGAAAAGGATGGAAGGATCCTGTTCATATGGACCTGTCGTCAGACAGAACACTAAATAAATAAAATAAACTACGCAACACGTGTGACACGAAGTTATTGTTGTAACAATGTGAAGAGATTTTTTTTCTGGAACAATGTCTCGCCGATTCGAAAAGGTTACTGTTGAAATACACTTTTTGCTATGGGAACCGATGTAATTGTTGTAACACGTTGAAGCTATGGCGAAATTTAGTTGCCCCTTGGCTCTAGGCAAACCCCATGGTTTCTTAAAAGGGCGAGCCGAAACCAGGTTTACTCGGTGGGTTTCGCACTTAACACAAACTGAGAGCTTCTACATCAGACTTGCCCCTTATTTGGTCTTTGACACATTCTACGTGCCTCACTTTGACGTCCACCCCGCCCTCTCGGATACAAACCCCTGGGTTTCAACCATGATTGGTTAGACTACCATCGGAACTGCTCACCACTGCTTCTCCATAGACGGGTTTAGGACACCTCTGGGGCCTGCACCCCCCCCCCCCTGAAGCTACAGAAACATGTCCTTTCATGGGCTTCCCAACCTGAGCCTCTACTCCCCTGTGGTCCCACCCTCCGAGCTGAACCAATGTAAACCCTGGTTATTGTTGGTTCACAGTGTTTCAACATTAACCTTCGATGTTATTATTGCATTAATTTCATGGTGAATCTTTGTCAAAAATTGTTGTTTTCCATGTCCTTTGAAATGTGATTAGTTTAAGCTTATCTTGCATCTCGTTTGTGGTTGTTTCATTGTTTGTCTTAACCCTTTTAATGAAACGTGAATGTCGTTTAAGAAAGTTTAACTCCGAACAGTAAACATGGTGAAAATTGATACTGCATAAATTTATTTGTAAATATATAAATTTCAACTCCAAGATTACATAATCAGACCTATTTACGTAAAGTAATTTTTATTAATAAAAATATTGTATATTACGAGAAAATATATCTTCGTAACAATATTTACAACCGAAATGGAAGAATTAGTTTTTAGAATGTACTCGGGGTGAATGTTAAATGCGTTGGAATCGTGTTTGTTGTGCAGTAACACAAATCCTATTAAAATCTCTTGTAATGGACCTCTTCAAGGGCGTAATGGAGTACAGTCACGCTCAAAAATTAAGGCATGGGATGAAGAAATTAAAGAGAGAATGTTTTCAAATAAGAGTGTGCAACGCTGTTGTGCGGAATAGTATAACAAAAGTTCGAAGGCGTAAGTTCCACGTTCGTCCTCCAAGTCCATTCCTTCCGTTACCAAACGTCACAGCTGCTATGCAATATGCTGTACAGGTTGCATCCTCACACAAACGCAGGGGCCAGAAGTCCCTTTATCATGGCAAACCGTTTGTCATCCTAACATAACTGACTGATGAAGGTAGTAAGAACCTCTGAAACGTCGGCGAATTTTTACCAGACGACACAAAGCAACATTTCACAAGACAGTTAGTCATCTTCTGCTGTGAGAACTTGAAATGTCACGAGATACGATTGGTTTAAATTATCCGGAAAACTGACCAATCAAATGTACTAATTCTTTGGAAATGTTATAGCTTGCCTGTCTTTTGTTGTATTTACTGTCGATATGGATTCTTTCGTAAATATTTGTGGTAAATATCTGTGCACAATGCACAATTATGAATTGCAAATAATTAATTGTCCACAATGGTTGTCCTTCACGCCGGACATCGGACATAATGCATGCCAAATATCACATTTATGTTGAAAAGGGATTAAGCCACTGCTCTTAAGCTTACATTTGCAGTGTCTGGCATCTCTGGATAAAATGTAATTTCCTCAGAACAACAGGTCTTATTTACTATTTTATTATTACGTAGGATCTGAGGTTTTCACAGCGATGAGTATGAAGATTTCTGTCTTCTGGGTTGTTGCGCTGTGTAGTCTGGTCTATGTTTACCAACGTTTCGGAGGTCATACTGCCTCCGTCATCAGGGCGATGAGTATGAAGATTTCTGTCTTCTGGGTTGTTGCGCTGTGTAGTCTGGTCTATGTTTACCAACGTTTCGGAGGTCATACTGCCTCCGTCATCAGGGCGATGAGTCTGAAGATTTCTGTCTTCTGGGTTGTTGCGCTGTGTAGTCTGGTCTATGTTTACCAACGTTTCGGAGGTCATACTGCCTCCGTCATCAGGGCGATGAGTCTGAAGATTTCTGTCTTCTGGGTTGTTGCGCTGTGTAGTCTGGTCTATGTTTACCAACGTTTCGGAGGTCATACTGCCTCCATCATCAGAGCGATGAGTCTGAAGATTTCTGTCTTCTGGGTTGTTGCGCTGTGTAGTCTGGTCCATGTTTACCAACGTTTCGGAGGTCATACTGCCTCCGTCATCAGGGCGATGAGTATGAAGATTTCTGTCTTCTGGGTTGTTGCGCTGTGTAGTCTGGTCAATGTTAACCAACGTGTCGGAGGTCATACTGCCTCCGTCATCAGAGTATGAAGATTTCTGTCTTCTGGGTTATTGCGCTGTGTAGTCTGGTCGATGTTTACCAACGTTTCAGAGGTCATACTGCCTCCGTCATCAGGGCGATGAGTCTGAAGATTTCTGTCTTCTGGGTTGTTGCGCTGTGTAGTCTGGTCTATGTTTACCGACGTTTCGGAGGTCATACTGCCTCCGTCATCAGGGCGATGAGTATGAAGATTTCTGTCTTCTGGGTTGTTGCGCTGTGTAGTCTGGTCTATGTTTACCGACGTTTCAGAGGTCATACTGCCTCCATCATCAGAGCAATGAAGATTTCTGTCTTCTGGGTTGTTGCGCTGTGTAGTCTGGTAGATGTTTACCGACGTTTCAGAGGTCATACTGCCTCCATCATCAGAGCGATGAAGATTTCTGTCTTCTGGGTTGCGCTGTGTAGTCTGGTAGATGTTAACCAACATTTCGAGGTCATACTGCCTCCATCATCAGGGCGATGAAGATTTCTGTTTTCTGGGTTGTTGCGCTGTGTAGTCTGGTAGATGTTAACCAACGTTTCGGAGGTCATACCGCCTCCATCATCAGGACGAGATTTGAAGTTTTCACAGCGGCGAGTCTCAAGAATTCTGTCTTCTGGGTTGTTGCGCTGTGTAGTCTGGTCTATGTTTACCAACGTTTCAGAGGTCATACTGCCTCCATCATCAGAGCAATGAAGATTTCTGTCTTCTGGGTTGTTGCGCTGTGTAGTCTGGTAGATGTTTACCGACGTTTCAGAGGTCATACTGCCTCCATCATCAGAGCGATGAAGATTTCTGTCTTCTGGGTTGCGCTGTGTAGTCTGGTAGATGTTAACCAACATTTCGAGGTCATACTGCCTCCATCATCAGGGCGATGAAGATTTCTGTCTTCTGGGTTGTTGCGCTGTGTAGTCTAGTCGATGTTAACCAACGTTTCGGAGGTCATACCGCCTCCATCATCAGGACGAGATTTGAAGTTTTCACAGCGGCGAGTCTCAAGATTTCTGTCTTCTGGGTTGTTGCGCTGTGTAGTCTGGTCTATGTTTACCAACGTTTCGGAGGTCATACTGCCTCCGTCATCAGGGCGATGAGTATAAAGATTTCTGTCTTCTGGGTTGTTGCGCTGTGTAGTCTGGTAGATGTTAACCAACGTTTCGAGGTCATACTGCCTCCATCATCAGGGCGATGAAGATTTCTGTCTTCTGGGTTGTTGCGCTGTGTAGTCTGGTAGATGTTTACCGACGTTTCAGAGGTCATACTGCCTCCATCATCAGAGCAATGAAGATTTCTGTCTTCTGGGTTGTTGCGCTGTGTAGTCTGCTAGATGTTTACCGACGTTTCAGAGGTCATACTGCCTCCATCATCAGAGCGATGAAGATTTCTGTCTTCTGGGTTGCGCTGTGTAGTCTGGTAGATGTCAACCAACGTTTCGAGGTCATACTGCCTCCATCATCAGGGCGATGAAGATTTCTGTCTTCTGGGTTGTTGCGCTGTGTAGTCTGGTAGATGTTTACCAACGTTTCAGATGTCCTTGCTGCCTCCATCGTCGGGGCGATGAGTCATCGTTCTGATGATGCTATCTCCTTGTTCTATTATGTGTAAAAAACGCATTAAATTTCAATGAGAATGACGTCCTTTTTATTTTGACACCTTACTATTTTTTTAATTTCTGATCTTCACCTTCTGATTTATTTCTGCTGTATTCGTTAACAATTCCTTTTGTTTCTCCGTCCTATTGTCTTCCGTCTTCCATTGTGTTGCGTTGTTGAAGGATCCAAATGGATGAAACGTTCGTTTCGTTTCATTCATATTTCAGCCCCTAAATCTCTAATAGAGGGGGTGAGTAAGGGGGGTCAGAAGGGGGAAGGAAGGAGCCCCCCTCGGGTTGGCGAGCGAAACCACTAGGTTTTCGTAGTAACTATGGTATGACCCGTTGTGTCACTGTCTGTTCTTCAAGAAAGTCCCTCTCTGCAATGTTGAAATGTAGAAAATTACTGATGGAATGATTAAAACTCAGAAAACTCCCTGGATCGATTCTTGGTAAGGGTGGTATTTATAGGTCGGAACCTAAGCAGAATAGAAGGTGACCTACCCCAAAAAAATTTCGTCACGAACAGAACATTACAGGAACAATGACTACAATCCCGAAAGACTGTACTGGGTTCGAGTCTCGGTGAAGATGGGTTTAGGGACAACGATAATGATAATTCATTTAAGTTATTTATTATTAGCGTGCTGTATAGACAGCCAGAAGATAAGAACACAAGAACACGATAATAAATACTGAAAGGTAACAACAAAGATACTATCAAAAATTACAAGAATTTTGATGTCTATACTTTTGAAATGTTTTGTCCTATGGGATATTATATAACCTTTAATACATTTGTCATAATTAAATTAATTCGTAAACATTCTTGTGTATACTGTGGGGAAGAGTATTCTGCTATGCCAGACACGTCGAAATATGGACAAATTAATTAAGGTAATGCATGTATAATTATAATTTATGGCCTGTTCATTGTTTGTGGCAGGAAGTATAACATCAAAGTGATACAATTAATATAATTATTTCAATGCATGAAAAATTCGCAAATGTGTCTAATCCTTTGATTCCGAAGCTTATCTAAATATTTAAAAATTCAGTTCGTACCGTAAAGAAAATAACACGTCTCTATTACGAAAATCAGTTGCTAAATGTCTTTTGAGGAAAATAATCTTTGTTTACAATGAAAATTATAAGAAAGCCATAAATACACTGTAGACAAAAAACAGAGAGTTACGATTGTTAAATAAGGTGGTATATACAGTTACCACCGGCTTTAGAAGGCTGAAGTTATAAATCTGATCAATTATTTTTAGGAAAAAAAAGAAATTGCCGGATGGCAAAACCATTCAAAACAAAAATACGTGTATATCGACTTTTCAGGAATCGACTGACGTCATTTCAGAAACAGAACTACTTGTGTTGTCACTGTAAGAGTGTTAAATATGTATCATATTTGCTTTTAGTGGACTCTTCGCATAAACCAAATAAAATTAAAGCTTACCTGAAGGTCATCATGTTACGTCTCCGAAACTACTTAAAGGAATTGGATTAAATTTGTGTTCTACAGCAGAAACTGTAGAGTGAATTATTTTTTTATTCTTAGACTCAGTGTTCAATATAATCCCCTATTTACACCAAGTTCAAATCTAACTTCACAGTTTCTAAAAATCGACTCAGATTATCAGCACGTAACATAATTTGCATAACGTATTAAGACATAACTTATAATCGAATTATATTTTAGTGAAGTGCATATTTATTGATGAATGTTCTAGTTTGGGCTTTGTTGTATCTGCAGTGTTACTGTATCCGTAATAAAAAAAATTTAAAAATATGTAAAACTTCATACAAAGCACAGAGAAAAAGTGTAGACCTAAGACTTGTATTTAAAATTTGAGTACGATAATACATTTCCATTGTTTTATACAACCCCAGTTTCTAAACTGCTAAATTTTAAGTTTATTTAAAATTCACCAATTTTTAGATGCAACTAATACTGTTAAATCTTTCATCTGTTCTGCCAACAGTTTTGGCAAGTTAAAATTCAGTTTTCGTAAAAACATTAAAAGCTTCGTTAATCACACGGTTTATCCTCAAGATACAGACAGAGGATATAAGACCTCAAACTATATAATATTAAATCTCGAACAGCCGACAAAGGGTGATACTCGAGCTTGTGGGTTGTGCTGAGGGTAAGATATCGGCATGTTATAAATGTTACACAGGATTTTGTTCTCGGACGTGTTCTTTGGAACGACATGAGTAGAAACGGAAAGTAAACATCAGATTTGCAAATGGAAATTAAAATTATATAGGTCAGTGAAAGAATAAATAAAATATACTTTCGATATAATGGAAGTACAGGACGTCAGAAAAGATAAAGGTAGAGCAGTGATGGAAGATTTATTTTTATGTGCTATTAAAGAGGCAATATAACAGAGTGTAGACTGAATTCTTCTGGGTCAAAATAGGGGCCACCTGCGAGATGTTTAAATAAAGTAAATTTTAGAATATAAGAAATTTGGAATTTGTTGAGTACTTGATAGACCACAAGCCTCTAAAGTAGTATATTTTTTATGAAGTTGGATATCTAATTATTCAGGATATTAGGTCATTTGTTGGGTCATGTTGTGAGCGTAGATAAAGTGTATTTATAATTGTTCGTCGTCACTCAATAATTAATAATTTCATATACTTGTACACTAATTATAATTATTCGTACTATTTAATTTATTTTTTGCGACATATTTCAAATTTCATTTTCCTTCTTCATGCCTTTATTGTTCTCAAAGATTATTTTATGTACATTAAAATTATTTTTAAAGATTAGGTATAGAATAATATTATTTGGGAGATGTAATTTGTTGCACAGGGAAGATATAAAAAATTAAAATAAACCAAAATTTTATTTTGTCATTGATTATGGTTATTACCTTTACGTTACGTTCATATTATACAAGTGTAAAACTAATAGACATATTCTTGTGTGAAATTCACTGGAATTTCATTTTTATAACTTTGGTTGCCTTGTCAGATTAACGGTTAATATTCGTTTAATGTTAGAATTGGATGCACTATTACTTTATAATATTTCATTAGATACCAAGTACAGTTTCTATTTGTACATTCTTGTGACAATCGTATATGGCGAAAACAAAATATTGTGTTTTAATTTTTAATTAAATTGTATTTAACATACTTCATCTGCCAAAGAGTAACGATTTCAGGCCATGTCAGAGGCGAATGTAAAGACGATAGTTTTCTGGTATAACTTACCGACGTTTCAGAGGTACTTCCACCATTAACACGACACTCATTTCCCTGAAACGTCGGTAAATTATACCAGACTACATGACACAAGACCCCAGAAGACAGTCATTTTTAGTAACATTCTATTCCTATTGTTTTAAAACTAATTTTAATATGTGTAATAAAGTAGTTTGCGAGAATATTAAAAGTTGAAGATGGACAATTAGTCTGAAATTCGTCGCAAAAGAAATAATGTAAAGACATGCAATAAATGAGTATACAAGTGCATATTATTTAAAGAAGGACAATTATAATATTTCTGTTCGGTTATTAATGAATGCAAATTCAGAGTACACTTAATTTTAAGTATCAATAATATTTGAAATGGTCTGTTAGTTTGCATTGAAGTAGTGTACCATTTACATTACTCCTTTCTATACATTGTGTTTATTATATTCTTGCAATTCTGCTTTGAAAATAATTATAATTACAAATGAATCCAACAGATGTCTCAACTGAAGAACAAAACACGGCAGTTTGACAATTGTTTCTGTTTTCTATTGAGAACGTCAGTTATCAAACAATTGGATTTTATGAAACACAGTAGACTCTAGTTTATAGAGTAGAACGTAGTCACTTAGAATGGAGTTGGGGCTTTTATAACCTCAATGAAATTCTCTAATTTGCATAGCGATTTTCTTAGTTTGATTTCAGCGCATAATATCATTGATTTTAATACGATAAGTTAATTATTACACAGCCGGCGACTGCCCAAATTGTGTCCTACCTTTATCACAATTTTTTACAAGAAAACTATTAACTTTTGCGTGGATTGACTGTTCTCAATTGATAATCAGCAGAAAATATAACATTTTGTTGGAGTTGGGATTTGCTATTTCTTCCGAAAATTTCTCCTAATCACTGTTTATAATCGCTGACCTCAGATAAATTTCCGGCGAGCTTCGTGTAACAACGAGGGTAGACAGAAAATAACACTTTATCGATCTCAAGACCAAATTTTGTTATTAACGCCACGAATCAATTGTGTAGAATAAAAGGGAGTGACCAACTGTACAAACAGACACGTTGTAAGTTGAAATGTCTGCGATACTCTGTCATTATGTACAATATATATTTGCAATTATTCGAAAAATAATTTTGAAAAAAAAAACATTTATTATAATTTTGTCTGAAAATAATATCGCAACTGTTTCCCGGCGGATTTCGATGCAACTCAGTGTAATAAGCCTACACAAATAATTTCGGGGCTGATAGTTTTTGGTTTAATTTGATACATTTTAAAGACCGGTATGATAAGGCACGTACATGAATTACAGATTTTGATAAAACGTCATATACTGCACACACATTCTGTATTTCATTAAGTTTAACTGATTTAAGAACTAATTTTATGATGACTTTACTTAAGAACCCAATGGAACTTTTAGGATTTTAGTTCTCTGACAGAATTCGGTGGATTAGGATACATAAAACAATAGTTTTGCCTATTGTCTTGTATGGTTGTGAAACATGGTCTCTTACCTTGAATGGAAGGACGTATATTACAGGTGTGTGAAAACAATGTAATCAGGAAGATATTTAGACCTAGGAGGGATTAAATAAGTGAGGAATTTAGAATATTTCATAACGAGGGGATGCGTGAATTGTACGGGTCACCTGGAATAGTGAAGATAATGAAATCTAGGAGGCTCTGATGGACTGAGCACACAGCACGCAGGGGGGTGGCAAGGGGTTTATGCAGAATTTTTGTAAGGAATTCTACTGGAAACGACCACTGGGCAGACCAAGAAGGAAATGGGAGAATAATATTAAGATGGATCTTAGGGAGGTGGGCTATGAGGATGGTAAATGGATGGAGTTGGCTCAGGATCGTGGCCGGTGGCGGATTTGGTGTTGTCGGTGTTGGACCTGCGGGTCCTGCTACCGGGGAGTTAGTTAGTTAGTTAGACAGAGTTTTGTGAACTTTGATATAGCCTATACAATTCCTGTTAGGCTACATCTACAGAGAATATTTATACACACGTTCAATGAGTAAAATAAAGACTTCACCATTATTCGTTTCTTAATCACAGGAAAGGTATTGCAGTGCCATCTGTTAAGTGTAGACAACACTACGTTCCCCTCGTAAACACAACACACGAACATCGATAATAAGGTTAATATTTTGTATTAAAATGTGTATACATTTTTTACGAACACCTGTATATAACCACGTGTAACTTTCATTCATTATTAATCGTTTTAAAGGTAGTGGGCTCTTGTGAACGTGTAAATAAAACATCCGGAAACATAAAATGTTCGAAATATTTTGACTATAGCACGAGGAAGTCTTCTGGGATGCTGCGCCTTGTTGTCTGGGAGAAACTTACTGACGTTTGAGAGGTGATTATTGTATCTATCATGAGGGCAATGAGTCACCGACGTTTCAGAGGTATTTAGATCAAGGCGATTAGTCATTCATCGGACAATGAGTCGTCGACGTTTCAGAGGTTCAGTAAGAAATCTGTATAATGTCAGTGAATTTCTACCAAAATAAAGACAGCGATCTTCATAATTCGCCACCGTGAGACTACCAAAGTCCACAATCAGACCATTAATCAATATTTTCCCCCCAAATAAAACAGCAAGAAAATTTATAATTTTAGGCGTATTAAACTTTACATATTTAGACTGGAGATGGCAGGATAACTGAATGTGAAATTAATGTTTGTTGACTTTCTACCAATTTAATCTTTTTTTACAACCAAAATTGAAATATAATACTCGTTTTAATTACACGTCCTACGCATACAATCTGTTTCATTTTATTGACTAATTACTGTAACAGCACATAATTAAAAACGTCTCGTAAACTAACATTGTATTATTAAATCAAATAATTGCAGTTTTAATGACAACAACAGTATTCAAATTCGCTTCAGTGACTCTAAGCAAAACGCTGAAAGTCTATAGGTGGTGATTCTACTTAGTTACTTAATAAGATAGTGTAGTTGCGTCATATTGTGACTTATTAAATTAAAATTAAATTATTTGGTTATTCCGTCAAATCACAATGTATTTAAAATAAGATAATTAAAATAATTAATTAAAATATCATATTTTAATTGATATTTTAATTATCTTATTTTAAATACATTGTGATTTGACGGAATAACCAAATAATTTAATTTTAATTTAGTTATTTAATGCGTGTAGTCATATAATCGATAAGAAGTAAGCAACTAATCGCACAGAAACTTGTCACATTGATTCAGGGACGATTCAAATATTTAATCACGAGAGCCAACACCTTAAACGACCAGGGAGAGAAAGGCTCATAAACTACTAATCAAGTGGCCCATTAAAGGGCTCCACAAACCACAAACGCGGGTAATAAGTGTCTTACACCAGGCATTGAACTTTGAAATTGTACACTGTTGGTGTCTGTCAGTATTATAATTTATTAATCTATAATAAAAGAGTGAAAAGAGTTGAAATTTAAGTAAAAAATTATTTATATTACATTTCATATATTTAACAAATAAATGTGTTTTAAATAAAAGTTATAGAGTATAATTAGGTGTACATTTTATGTTATGAACAAATATTTCGTACTATAAGGAATTTCCGAGTAAATTATTTTCTAATGTAGTGCAAGTTTTAGTAGTCGTCGTCCATTAGATTCAAGTGGTTTATATTGGTTTACTATGTTTTTGTGGTTATTAAATAAATATTTATTCCCTTCAAGTCTTAATTTTTAAGCTTGTCCAATCAGGCACGTTCCTTGGGACCCCTTCGAAAATTCATTTCTGTAGTTTGAAGGTCATAAACGTTTTTTTAAACAAAGCTTTAACTTTCGTATAAAAATGTGAAAACTGTCATTACTTTATAAATTTTTAAACTTTCTCGTTGCTTCGCATTTTTGTGTCCTGTTTATCGTCCTAATTGATCCCCAAGCTATACACACAAATCAGTTTAGTAAGGAACGCAACATTCTAAGTAGGGAAAATTTAAATCTTTGTCCAAAATTGAATTTGAAACGATCATTTTTTAGCAAATTACATATTTTATTTTAAAGGTACTGCTTTTTCTATTCTTAATTATATTTTCGTATTGATATAATTAGATGTAGCGTTAACAAAGCGATTGAAATGAAATTTTCAAATTTCATACCTAATGCCGTTTTCTGTTTATTGCTGATACAGCTCAAACTCAAATATTTGCGTTTAGACAATATCAGATTTATTTGATTTATTTGTATTATTATTATTATTATTATTATTATTATTATTATTATTATTTAGTATTATTTATTTCATTTAAAATTATTAAATTGAATTATATTACTTAGGTATCGTATTTAGCTCATTTATTTGTGAAATATGATTCAATAAATGAATCGAATTATTATTATTAATATGGTACATTTATATATTTAGTTTCATTTGTTTGTTTGTTTTACTTTTATTATTATTGAAATAAATTAATTACTTATTATATCTTATCCTGTATTCTGGTTTAGTGCTTGGCTGTTATTGGCCTTATTTGGCTGTTGTCAAGCTCTTAAATAAATGAATTAAATTGAATTGAATTGAATTTATCGGAGCCTTCACTAATACAGACAATATCGTGTTGAATGAAAGATTGACATTAAATATTGAATGGGAAAGGATGTGTAAGGAAGAGGTCGTGGTCTTACTTAAGGCACTATCCTAACATTCGCCTGAAGGGACTGAGCAAAACGACGAAGAACCTCAGTCTAGACAGCCGGTATCTGGGCCGAGACTTGAACCTGATACCTCCCGATAACGAATTTCAGACGGGTTAATAAAATCCTGACATGTCAAAATAAACTGACCACCAACATAAACTGCTAAAGAACTTCTAATTTAAGTTCCGAGTTGCTGTTGTGGAAACTCGTTTTAATTAATCCAGACTTTGGGATCATTGATGTGGAAACGAGCCAACATGAAGCCCGAAGCCAACTTCTGATTTGGGGGAGGGGGAGGGGGTAGTTTTAATATCCCTCACTTAATTTAATCTGCCGACCGAACCGCTGCAGCCGAGATTAACTGCTATCCTGTTACACGAAGGATTTATTATAACGGGAAATGACTGTCGTTCTTGTACTGAGGATTTGAGCCAGCAAAAACAAATCACAACAGTCGATGCATTACTGCAGTTCTGCCAACCATGGACTGAAGTCATTCTTTCACCATTTGTATCCAGATATCTGATTTTATGTGTCTGATACCCTAAATCTGTTACAGAAAAGTCGGTCGGTTGATTGACTGATTGATTGATCTCTACCTTTTAGATTAATAGTTCCATTCGTGTTTTGTGTCAATTCTTAAATTTATTGTCCAACATGCTTACAGACTTTCTTTTATAGGGTCATGATATGGCCCAAAATATTGGGCTAAATAATATTATAATTTGTTTGGATTTTAGATATGTTTAGCCCAAGACTTTGATTAATGTTAACATCAGCCGCGGTTCCCCGAACCCTCAGTTTACCATAAGTCCTTGGCCTCGCCAACCACGTGCTTTTCAAGAACGTAACTCCTTCGATTGGCAAGGGATTGTTAATAACAGTCGCCATATTGCATGGTTCAAGGTAACGGAAAAATCATACAGTATTAGTGACGAATAATCTTCACTGGAGAACAAAACCATTAATTTCTAAACCACGTGATTCCGTAAAAGGCAGTTTCAAGAAAACTTATAAAAAATGCTGGCAAACACGCTATATATTTTAGGCCTGGTGTGCACCCCCCAATAATAATTGGTAATATTAATAATTTTAATACATTTATAATTTACTAACGTATATATATTTATTATTCAAGTCATATACACAAACTTTTAAATTTTGATGTTAAAATTTAAAATTTAAAATTTAAAATTGATATTTTGCGCCATTCATCGTTATCTCGATGTTACAATGTTGCGCTTTAATATTTCTACATGTTTCGATGTCATAGCATCATCTTCAGGTTTTTATATTTAAAACTATTCTATATTTGTTAATGCAAGCTTTTCGTTGATTGTAGATTGTAGATTACTATTGTGGGTGTTTTCTTTGATCTTCTTATTATTTTGCATATTATGTTGCATATTATGTTAGTTGTTCATTGTTCTGTGAAATTATTAACAATATAATTAACATTTGAGTTATTAATATTATTTATATGAAAATGAGTTTGGATATTGTGATAAAAATTCATGTAAAAGTAAGAACATAATTACATACCATGAGATTGATGTGCAGTGTGTCCCCGTCTGATCAGGTGAATGTCAGTTTATAGACTAACGTATATTGCATCTACAATAATAAATTAATTTTATTTTTGGACTTATATTGTTTTTTAGAAGAACCCGCATAATATCATGTGGTTTTATGTCTTGTCACTGTTGCGATGACTAATTTAAGCCGCAATGGGTTCCTTTATGGTGAGTCAGTCCACTTTGGTTAATATAAAAACAACATGAGTCCAGGACTCTCGACGTTCAGACGTGAAACAGATTAGAAAAGGCTGCCCACTCGAAATAAAGGCTTGAACTGATGTGATTCATGTGGAAAACGCTTTAGTGTCACCTGGTTGCCATGGTAACAACAGTTCTATCAAAAAGTGGACTCGAGTGGTTTAAAATGACCGATTCGGTTGTTCTTGGCTAACTCTCGTTAACTCAGGCAGTATTTGTTTACATTTCTCCATTTCCAGTTTTACGAAACTAGCTGTCTGGAGCTGAACAGGATACACTCAGCTAGTCAAAGAAACCGCCCGCATTTTACGTAACCCTTAATTTAATTATTGTGTTCGTAGTAGCCAGTCAATGCCCTAAGCTACGCGAAACATTTAATAAAATATTGCTTTTATAGTTGTTAGGTTTTAATCCAACCTCGAAGCTAGAGGGCCACCCCTTTTCGATTGTCCACGATTACTTATGCAATATATTAAAAGATACCCTCCATATCTGAATGCCATCTCCTCCACTCGGAATCCAAAGACCTGCCTTGCCATGCTGACAAAGGACCTACTTAACTCGGACACAATTCTACTGACTCCCTAAATAATTTGAACAGGGATTATAAAATGTTTCACATAAAAGGTCGTGTAGGTGTTCATAAAACATCAATTACTATGTTTCCGTGATAATAAAATGGGTTTGGTACCGTCTTACTAAAAATTTAATAAAATTCATGGGTACTGTATTGTAATGACATACACGTAGGTGGAGTGTTATGGAGGATTATTTTTAGCCTAGATGTTATTTCATGCATGCAAATAGACCGTGAGTCATTTATCATTCACGTATCATTACTGTTCTATTTTTTGCACAGTATCCGTGTTCAATATCCCTGAATATATGTAACCAAGAAAAATAAATGGAAATTTCCCACACTTTTTATTTTTGTAATTCATCCTCCTGCACAGATGAACAGCCCAGAGAATGACAATTTATGTTTAAAAAATATTCTTATTCTCATCACTTTGCTTCTTATTAGTCACATATTTGTCGAGCTTTCTCAAGTGGACATAATATATGTTATGATATCGATCAGAAGAAATAAAATAAACCGTCATTGGTCGAAACTCCATCCGAAATTGTTATAATTTATTGACCACATCAAGTAATAAAGCATAATCTCTTTATTAGCAGTTTGAGCATTGCATTTCTGCTTCTCCGCGCGGAAAAATTGTATCATCTGTGCATCGCAGTGTAGGTCCCTCGCTTTCTCGCTCTTGCGCATGCGCGCGGAGTAATACAACAGCCCGCATCTGCCAGCACGTCTCAATAGCTGCGTAGATATCGTGACATGTCGAGTGTACTTAATGTTTTGTGTGTGTTTTTCCCTTCTTACACTTTTCTTTTCCCCCAGCAAGGTCTTAACATTATTGCTTGCGAGGGTTTCCAAGGTTTTCAAGAAAGAAATCCCCGCGAACGGTAAGAGTGTGTTGCAGTTCCATGCAAAATTTTCTTCGCCATATCATACCGAAGTTTAACTTTCTGCCGGCGGCGCGCTGTGTACCTGTAGTCTTACTGGTTTCTTTGTAGTGCAGCTGGTTCAAGCGAAGTGTTAGTAACAAGCCTATTTCGTTGTTTTATTTTAGGACAAATACGTTTAATACATCTGTTAAACCTCAGCGTCAAACATGGATATTAAATGAGCACAATAAATATCGAATACATGGCGTGTTCTCACACCCGGGCTGTATGAAAGTCCTGCTCGTTCTGTGACGACACATTTGCGCAAGCGTAATAACCGACTGTAGTGATTGGTCCATGTATTACGCAGTGTTTCATGGGTACCTGATCATACTGTTAAATACAGGGAAGACAAATTGATGGTAGAAAAACTACTGTAACCCAGTCGGGACAAAATCGGACCATGGATGATTTAAAATTAATAACAGATGGGCCCAATCGGTAATCCCAGTCAAGTAGGTGCCCGATTCGAATCCCGAATAAAGGAAAATGAAGTAATGAAACATCACACTGTAAATCAGGGATATCGAAGCAGTTTCCATTTAGACAATAACTTTTGTTACCATTTATAATTACTTATTTTGTTTACCGACGCTTTCAATGGCTTATAACGTCGAACGGCAGGGTAATTAGTAAGTAATGAATTTAAAAACAAAGCGATGTGACGTAATTTAAGGTACTGTCTTCGCATTTACGTAGATTAGACGGTGGAAAACTATGAAAGACGTCAAGATAACCGGTTTCCGGGACAAAATGTGAACGTGACATCTCCCGAATACGAAGCAGGGTAGCCAACTGCTCGTCCTCAAACTTCGCTAAAGCCACTTCTTAAGTCAGAAATTCATCATGTGGCAGTGTGGTGTATGATACATTTTTTCTGTTGTTTCGTCCAGAATATCATAGCGAGAAACAGATAAAGAAGGAAACACAAATCTCTACGTTGTGTTTACCTTCCTATATCATTCGTTACCGATTATTTTCGTCCGCGAAACGCATTATGTCAGATATGAAGTACCGTCTTTTGACGAAATAAGTGCCTTTTTAGTCGTCGACCTCAAAACAACACAACATAAAACCCAAAAAGTGAAGAATTGTGCAGAACAGTTCAGCTGCTGGTACCACATTAACTACATCAGACGGTGATACAGTAAAACCCCTCAAGTTGGACACCCCTTTATATTGGATAGTTTTAATTGGAACCGGCGAATATCCTATAATTTTACGCGTCCACAATACCCTATATCCTGGACACCTCTTCTGTTGTAAGTTGGACAGGTTCATGCACTTAGCTTCGATGCTTTTCAGGGAAACTTTTTCAGTTACATATTTTGTTATTTTGAATTTCTGACTGATGAATGCCTCCTCCCTGGAGGATTATCTTATGGACATTGAAGCCGTCATTGGAATTATTGCAAGTGTTTAACTATTCTTTTGCTGAAACCTTAACTGGACTACAGTATTGCAGAAGACAGTTTTAACTCCATCAGTTCTGTGCTTGCATTTGAGTTCAGACTGTGTTAACAGAAATGGAATTTTTCTTTTTGCGATGGGGAGTCGAAAATTGGTGGAATAAACTTTAGAAAATGTTATTGAGGCTGGGGTGTAATGTGCAATGCATGGGAGTGGGCTTCAAAAGATTATTATTAATACTATTGTCATTAATACAGTAGTTAGTGTATATAAGTAAATAGATTATATTGTTATTATAACACAATCTGATTTTTCTGTTTCCCTCTATCTTGGACACCTCTGTAAGTTGGACACATTTTCGTGGAACCCCAAGTGTCCAACTTAGAGAGGTTTTACTGTAATTCCAAGTGAAGCCAGAATTATAATTTTCAACACAATTTCTTCTTATGCTAAAAATATTTATTAAAAATCATAATATTTAGTAAATTGGTTCTAATTCTGTCTTCAGGTTAGAGGATAAATGTCTAATCTGCTGGGCTGATTAAGACAGAATCAAAATTATGTACATCGGAACTCTGCCTATAACCTAACCTAGTGCAATAAAGATTCTCTGCATTAAACTGATTGGTTCCGCTATTGATCTGCTCACTGCAGGCTAACACGTAGGCCCGCCAGTCGGTATGTGGGCGATAATTTACGATAAATAAATTATAGGCAGCATCACACCGTCTAAAGCAATGTATAAACATGAACACCAACGTCGATAACCTCTTACAACCGCGTATAATCGATTGTTCAGAGATCGCAGAAACGTTAGTGATTATTCGCGATGAACGGCGAACGTCAAATGGTGGAAGTCTCTTGTCGTAAGTCGTAGAGGTTCAATGTGTGTTCGTTGCTTTGTCTGGACGGTCAAATGTATTTAATACCTTGAGCTCCTCTTCACAAGTTAATCCGGCGTCTAGGTTGAAACCATGGGCTGCAAGTTTCATGTAAACAAGTTTGATGAGAGTGAAGGGAGGGCAGCAGGGAGGGAGGGAGGGTTGAGAGTGAGGGGGGGAGGGAGTAGCTCAGGAAGGGCGTACTAAAGTAATTTCCCAGCAGAATTACTTTGAACCTTGCTGTCTCAGTATATGGACGATGTTTTTGGTTTACGTATTATATGATCATTCTTGTACGCGCAAGCGCAGTTTGGTCCATACCACTACAAGGACTACTGAACAAATTAGTAAAGAAATTCTAAAGGGTTTTTGACGACGGTAGTTTAACTTAAAATTATTCATTGTCAGGACTTTTTCCATCGTATGTTCTTTAAAATCACGACGTTTCGGAGACAGTGACACAGACTAGCTCTATCTAAGGGACCCAGCAGAGTAGGCACATCTCACCTGAAGACGGAGACAGAACCAGCCTCCGAAACGTCGTGATTTTAAAGAACAGACGATGGAAAAAGTAATGACAATGAATAATTTTAAATTAGTAAATCGGTCGAAAATAATAGGCGAATTGTGTTTGTCCTCTCACTGATGTTCGTTTGCCCTGTTAGCATTTACAATGGTCCAAGACCGTTCGAAAACTGTGGTCCTGGTTTCTAGTCCCAGTGAACAGATTCATATAACTATGGGTTTTTTTGTACAAGGAGTCGTAACATATTTCCAGAAAAATTGACTCAGAAGTTGATTCTAAATTGGAATAAAGTATATAGAATTATCAATAAAAGATGGAAAATAGAAAATCAGGGACAGGAAATGGACACTTTACAAGAAAATAATCGACTCTATAGTGTCCCTGAAGATGTATCGTCAAATAAACTACAATTAATAATTTAAAAGGAAAACAATATTAATATTTCATAGCGTATGTGGTAATAGTACACACTGACATTATTTTGTTGCTGTAATGAGTCATTGACGGAAAAACCATCAGGCTGACACGAGACAAATAACCTGTAACACGCATTTAATCACAGATACTTTTAACTTGCTCAATATTCTATCAGTTTCAATTAAAAATGATGAAAATAATGCTTTAAATGACATCACTAATCTAATAAATATTATAAAATCACAACTGTTTTACAATATAGCTTAATTATATACTTAAAATAAATTATTACGCTGTAGAATGATGTAGATACTTTTGTTATAATATTTATAAATAATAATTAATCTTTATTGGCTTATGTTTTCGATTTTCGAGAATACACTGTCAACTTTTCCTGATATTCATACGTATTGTTCTCTATTACAAGTTGACGCATGGTGACAAAGAGTGACGACATAACACATTTAAACTGTGAGTGTTTCGATTTGTCTGTACTAGTTAATTAAACCTGGTTTTGATAATTCATTCATGTAAGTTTAAGCCACATAGGCGCTGGACAAATCCATTTTCTTCCTCATCAGAAATCGGGGCTTTAATCGCCTTCTTCCTGAAGGAACAGCTTCTATTAAAATTAGTTATATGAGATCCAAATACATTTTCCAAATCTATTTCAACATGTGCCCGACACCAACTGAAATGAGGCCCGCGAAATTATTTCTTAATTTGTACCTAGTTGCTACAAGCTCATTTATATTCATTGTTCAGATGGAACAAAAATCCTATCTTTTCAACAAAAGCTTATAAATCACGGAGTACACTACATGGGGGAAAGATAATCTGGATTAGACAAAAATCCACAAATAATAACAGAAAAATTAAATTAAATTCTTTTTAGCGTGCTAACACAATAGCTAAGGAAGGTAATTATAAATTAAACACAAAGAGCTGGAAACATTAAAAAAAACAAGTATAATCAATCTAAACATTTTCTCAAATCGAGAAAGTGTCTTCAAATAAGATAATATTTCTTCCAAAAATTTACAAAAAAAATACGCATGTCATTTGAGGCAATGATGTACCTAGCTGAAGGAACATGTCTTAATGTATTGTTCACGTTGAAAGTAGAAAATTCTCTTATTTGCCTTGTACGAACACAAATAGTAATAATGTCCGTGATCAAATGGCTATTTATTTTGCCCTTAAAAACATAAATATAAATAAATAATTGAGATGTCTTCTGAAATAAACAACTTAAAATTAGATCATAACAACGAACTGAAAAAGCTGTTTTTTTTAGACACATCGGCAAAATTTTATTTGTGTATTATATTTTATCGGAGTAGCAGATGCGAAAATTACTCCAAACGACAGAGACAAACTCTAGCTTTGACCCAATTAGATTATTATATAAATCCACTGTAATGTATCTAAAAGAGGAATTCGGGTAAAGCGAGGAACTAAACAAAATATCCTAGATTTTAGAATAGCCGAGAATTCATGGAATCACAAACAGTACTATTATTACACTTATCAATTGCATCAAGAAAAGTAGAAACAGATAAAGATAATCTCACGAAGTAAGATTTTCAGCGATTTTTTTCAATTTCTCCTCTTGCGGTAGGGAATAAGACTCACTACGAGAAAATATAAGTTGGTAACCCAAAAGAACAAAATCCATTAAAAGTATCATAATGGCAAAACTAATGACATTAAAAAGATGATGCTCTAATTGTAAATCGAACATTTCGATAGAAAGATCATCATTTTAATATATTTTAAATATTAAATGTTAATTGTAGTAATAATATTTTAATACTTTAATATTTAATAAAATATTTTATTGTGATTAGACGGTTAAAATTAAACAATTATAATCATCACAATATTACGCAACATTATCATCTCATAAACAATTATAAACAATAATGACATGAACGTAAATGATAGGTGCGAGAATATTACAAACGAGAGGTGACGCTTAAAAAATTGGCCCTACTAATGTTACCAAACGAGCTGGTAACAATTACATTTTATTCTATAGAGAAACTTAACACATGCTTTGTAAATCAACATCAATTCAAGAGGCGCGAATCATCTTTCGTTTGTCACAGTAACAAATATAAACACAATTACATCCATAATGGAAAGGTAGCGCCATCTCTCCTCCATCCGCGATAGACCATCTCTTTTAAAATTCTTAAAATGATAGCACAAATATGATGGAAAAGTTACACAACTGGGATCATTTCGTGTCCACGTACCGAACTTCATATACAGACAATTTTTTCATTACTTCCATTATAAACAAACGAGATAAAAATAATGCGAATGAAATATAAACATTCAGATACTTGCCTACGACAGTTGATCAAGGAATGTATTTTTAAATCATGTAAAAATGAACAAATTGTCGAATGAATTCGTCAGCCAGTAGCTAGCTTTTGTTTCGCTCTACGTCACTCACGCCGCTGCTGCCCCTAGCAGTGGCCACGGTAACTACACATCCCGTCATTCCTTCCACTCTACTCGACTCGCTTTGCGTTGCAAGTAATAAAACGAACAGGCCCTGATGCTAACAATACTACATCATTAAAACTACACTTGACCGCGATTCTAAGTTTTCTTCAGCGACTCCCTTGCGTGTTTCAGGCTATGTTTTGATTACATGTGACACTTGCAAGATGTATGCAAGGAGAAGTAATTAGAACTCTTTCAGGAAGACAGCGCGAGAGGTCTTCATTACAGCGCATGCGCAAATATGCGGTACAGACCGAGAGTTAGCACCCATACGGATTACCACGGTCGACATTAACTAGGATTTACTATATTGATATTATTCTTGTGTTACAAATAAGTCTACTTCTTACACAGTAGATACATTTTAATACCCATATATGTGATATCAAGTTAAGGAAACCTTAAATGAGAATAATGACTTAATTGTAAACATCAGAAATTTAGGCTTTTCAATAAAAGTCTGTTTATTCAAGCATCGTTTTAAATTTTCTCGTAATTCTTGACGGATAATTTCCCAGTACGATCATATTGCCACTTGAAGATTTCTGTCTTCTGGGTTGTTGCGCTGTGTAGTCTGGTCGATGTTTACCGACGTTTCAGAGGTCATACTGCCTCCGTCATCAGGGCGATATTTGAGGTTTTCACATCGGTGAGTCTCAAGATTTCTGTCTTCTGGGTTGTTGCGCCGTGTAGTCTGGTCGATGTTTACCGACGTTTCAGAGGTCATACTGCCTCCGTCATCAGGGCGATATTTGAGGTTTTCACATCGGTGAGTCTCAAGATTTCTGTCTTCTGGGTTGTTGCGCCGTGTAGTCTGGTCGATGTTTACCAACGTTTCAGAGGTCATACTGCCTCCGTCATCAGGGCGTAGCCGGAGGCAGTATGACCTCTGAGACGTTGGTTAACATCGACCAGACTACACAGCGAAACAACCCAGAAGACAGAAATCTTCATTGCCCTGATGATGGAGGCAGTATGACCTCTGAAACGTTGGTAAACATCGACCAGACTACACAGCGCAACAACCCAGAAGACAGAAATCTTCATACTCACCGCTGTGATAACCTCAAATCTTACATATTGCCACTTTATTTTGGAAGAGGCCTGGTGATTTTATTTAAAACTTTTGTACGATAATTATAGTATAGTCGTTAATATTTCTAAATATAATTTTAGGTTTCATTTCTAGATTTTTCTATCAGTTCTAATTTATATGTAAGTCATTTCTGGAGATGTTGCGTAAACGAAGTTAATTTGCATTTACTGACGTTGCATGTGTGTCACGTGCTGTATCCAGCAGGAAATAGAAGCAAGTAAGGCCGTCAGTTTTAATTACTGTGAGACAGGAGATTACCAACTCCGTGGATCACTGCAATTCTAAAACTTTTCCATCATCAGAGATCTCCCCCCCCCCCCCCCGGCCTGTTCGTGGGTGCTATCTACGTAGATCTATTCCTGACGTAACATAATTAGATATGGGACGATTTTTTTTTAAGGTTCGTAGACGATTTTCTACGAAGCATGTCATTTTTACAAGCTACAGAGATTCATCTAAATACGTTATACAAGGGAAAATAAATTACTTTGATCTGTTATAAATAATAGCTTCATTGGTAAAGATGTCTGCTCACTGAACTGCGTTAAAGTTTATTATGTTCATACTTGACTAATCGTGATCTATAAGGTCATAGGTTGAATTTACTTCCACTAGGAACAAAGTCTGACATTTTCTTGTGTTTATTTTGAAAGGGTTTTTTCGGTTGAATGATTTTCCTAGCTTTTCTGAGTTCAGTGTTAAAGCTGTTGCCCGTGGGATGCTTTAAGAAGAAGGACAATTTTAAGCTTCAGTTAACTACAAGAAGACATCCTGAGGGAAGTGTAAAGAAGTGACAAGACTTAAGATTTTAAGTTGCTCTATCGAAGACAAATACAATTCCAGTGAGAATTAAGCCTTCTTACGTTTATGCAGCTACAAAAGGTCACGTGGATTTGGGAAATGGCAACAAAGTATGGACGGTAGCTACGAATGTAATGAATAACGGTCGACAAGGGCAGTTCTCATTCATTAGGAATGGACTAGGACATCACAGTACATAACAATAAGCAACTTTCGTGTTACAAAATTTTACACTTGGACGAACAAATTCGTTGGCTGAACTAAGGAACGAACAATGAAAATGAGATTTCGCTTGAAATGTCAAGAATCTAAAACTGCAAGTTTTCCGGAAAAAAAATTGTTCTTGTCATCATTACATTAGTATGATCACATCAAGCAGTATGAAATGGGCGGGGCTTAAGTTATACACGGGAAAGATATGGAACGAAGACGCTTTGGTGGGAAAACTTCACTGAAAGAGACTGACTAACTAACTAACTAACTAGCTGGCTTAGGGAACCCGAAGGTTCATCACCGAATAAACCAAATCCCTCCACCGGACCCTGTCCTGGGCCAACAAAATCCAGTCTCCTTCAACTCCTATCTCCCATAGATCCCTCCTGAGATTATCCTCCCATCTACGTCTAGGTCTCCCCAGAGATCTCTTCCCCTCAGGCTTCCCAAATAGTGGACCCAACCAACTAGATGGCTTACCGAACCCGAAGGTTCATCACCGAATTAACCAAAGCCCTCCACCGGACCCTGTCCTGGGCCAACAAAATCCAGTCTCCTTCATCTCCTATCTCCCATAGATCCCGCCTGAGATTATCCTCCCATCTACGTCTAGGTCTCCCCAGAGATCTCTTCCCCTCAGGCTTCCCAAATAGTGGACCCAACCAATTAGATGGCTTAGGGAACCCGAAGGTTCATCACCGAATTAACCAAAGCCCTCCACCGGACCCTGTCCTGGGCCAACAAAATCCAGTCTCCTTCAACTCCTATCTCCCATAGATCCCTCCTGAGATTATCCTCCCATCTACGTCTAGGTCTCCCCAGAGATCTCTTCCCCTCAGGCTTCCCAAATAGTGGACCCAACCAACTAGATGGCTTACCGAACCCGAAGGTTCATCACCGAATTAACCAAAGCCCTCCACCGGACCCTGTCCTGGGCCAACAAAATCCAGTCTCCTTCATCTCCTATCTCCCATAGATCCCGCCTGAGATTATCCTCCCATCTACGTCTAGGTCTCCCCAGAGATCTCTTCCCCTCAGGCTTCCCAAATAGTGGACCCAACCAACTAGATGGCTTAGGAAACCCGAAGGTTCATCACCGAATTAACCAAAGCCCTCCACCGGACCCTGTCCTGGGCCAACAAAATCCAGTCTCCTTCAACTCCTATCTCCCATAGATCCCTCCTGAGATCATCCTCCCATCTACGTCTAGGTCTCCCCAGAGGTCTCTTACCCTCACCTGTGATATGCACGCTTGATGGTAAAAGGATCTTAAAGAAACCGTATATAAATATGGAGATTGGATTGAATTGGCTTAGTATAGGCTACAGTTAGAGGCTGTAGTAAGTCCTCTAGTTCAACAAAAGACGGGTAATTTCTTGGACACCTAAGCGACTATTAGCGTCTAAAAAATATTCCCCTTCTTGGGGTTAGTTATGAACAGAATTAACACAAAAGCGCGAGGTTAAGTTACATTTCCCACTTCGCTATTGCGTCCAGTCTGGCTCCGGATCGATCCAGCGTAATTTCCTGTGAGTGCAAGCGTCTCTGTCCCTGGAGAAAAATATTTAATTCATGAAGTTTACCACTCACGTCCATAGAATTCAGAGATCAAGAATGCGTGGAGGTACAATTTCGCTTCCCTAGTTCGGTTGAACATGAGTTATGGCCTTAGAGTTCTGCAGTACTAACCTGGTTAGGGAAGAACTTAAAAGTCTTAGCTCATGCTCCAGTGAATAAGCTGTACGCCTTCATGGAACACCACACCTCATTGAAAAATGTCACTAACCTTAGCTCACAGCTAGTGAGTGAGTTCCAAAGAGATTTTTCGCTCACCGCGACGTCTAGACATGCATTTTTAGTAAATGAACAAGAGGTTCTTCTGGGCAGAACCAGTTAACCTTTCACCTCCAGCTAGTTTAGAGACATGGAAGCTTTACCTCCGTTACGCCGAAAGATGCTGATGAATTTTTAGCATTTTTTTGTTTTCGGGAGGTCCCGAATTCAAATCTCGTCATGGAAAACATATCTTTACTGAAGTTTATTGTACAGGCAAATGCATTGATAAGACCTCTAATTATACCTATGTACGAGGTGCAATCGAAAAGTTTCCAGACTGCGCCTATAAAACAAAAAAAAAACCGTACACTTATCTCAGGTATTAAATTCATCCATCGCCCTCGAAGTAGTTCCCCTGGGAGTGAACACAACGATCCCAGCGCCGCTGCCAAGCCTGGAAGCATCCCTGGAAATCTTTCTTTGTCAGCCTGTCAAGCACCATCTGCGATTCTGCCTGAATCTCTTCTATCGTCTCAAATCTCCTTCCCTTTAGCTGAATTTTCATCTTTGGGAAGAGGAAGAAGTCACACGGCGAATAAGGAGGGTGCGGGATGACGGCCATGGTGTTTGAGGCCAAAAACTGCCGAACTTTGAGGGCGGTGTGCGCTGGCGCGTTGTCATGATGCGTCGCATGTGGAGTTCTTCCTTTAGAATCAGCTGACAGGTCCCATAGCCTATCCCAGCAATGTCGCACAAGTCGTTGATGGTACGACGTCGATCTTCGTGAATGGCCTGCCGAATCTTCGTAACATTTTCGGGCGTTGTGCTCGAAGATGGTCGTCCAGAACGCTCGTCATCATCGACAGAGGTTCGGCCATTTTTAAAACGTGAATGCCACACAAAAATTTGTGCACGACCCATTGCGGACTCCCCAAATGCTTGCTTTAGCATTTCATAGGTTTCCGTAGCCGTTTTGGCGAGTCTTTGGCAAAATTTGATGCACACGCCATTCCGAAATCGCAGGAGGGTCGGTGTAATGCACTACCAAAACGCCCGTAACTAAGAAACAAATGCTAATTCGATGATGCCGGCTGGCACACTGATTCACTATAAATGTAGGCCGCAGCCCCTAGCGGCAGAAGCTCGTACTACATCCGGTTCGCCCGCTATTGACACAGTCTTGAAACTTTCCGATCGCACCTCGTACCTATGTATCTAAGAAATTGAAAGCGTCATTAAATGAATCAAATATAAATACATAAATATGACACAACTAGACCATTATATTTTAGTGATATGGCTGACCTATTTGGGCCTAGAATCATTACTTCTTTGTTAGACTTAACTAACTACTTCTGATTGAAACAATAAATCTTCAGACACTTTTCCTGACCCCTGGAATAGGTGATCAGCAAAACCTCTGTCTAAACTAAATACATGAGTAAAACCCACGATCCAAGATCATAATTAAATTAATTGTTGAACTATTATTAATGTTTTCTAGCAGAGTTCCCACAGTGTCATTATCGCATGGAAATTCGTCAAATGTTTACATTTTTTCCTAATCTTTATTTTCTGAAAATTTACCGTAGTCCTGATCATTTGTTACGTATCGTTGTTTATCGTAGAAAAAATCATCCTTAAACCCAACATCTTCACCGGGACTGGAACCCAAGATAGTTATCGGGTTTATGACCTTAGTTCTTGTAATCTCCTCGTCGAAACAAACAAATTTCATCTTGGCGTCTATGGCTATGTGAACTCACTGAGAATCGAACTCAGTATAATTTTCCTGAAGTTTCAACCTTCGTATGCTCTCTTTCTAGCAACACGGTAGAAAGATGATAAGTTTTGTGCAAATCGGTTTATCCTTTCTCAAGGTATAAGCGAACAAACGGCCACGGTGGTCTAGCGGTTAGAACGCTGGCCTTGTAATCCTGGGGTCTCGGGTTCGATTCCAGGCGGTGCCCGAATTTATAACTTGTGTTGGGCAAGGCCGTGGTCTAGGCAAGAGTTTTCCTCCGTGGCATCCCAACAATTACTCCATTCACACACAGAAGAAGGCAATGGCAAACAACTTCTGGATCATCTGCCAAGAACGTATATGAACAGGTCCCAGTCCGAGAAAAGGATGGAAGGATCCTGTTCATATGGACCTGTCGTCAGACAGAACACTAATAATAATAATAATAATAAGATGAGGTGGTCTAGCGGTTAGAACGCTGGCCTTGTAATCCTGGGGTCTCGGGTTCGATTCCCGGCGGTGCCCGAATTTATAACTTGTGTTGGGCAAGGCCGTGGTCTAGGCAACACGGAGTTTTCCTCCGTGGCATCCCAACAATTACTCCATTCACACACAGAAGAAGGCAATGGCAAACCACTTCTGGATCATCTGCCAAAAACGTATATGAACAGGTCCCAGTCCGAGAAGAGGATGGAAGGATCCTGTTCATATGGACCTGTCGTCAGACAGAACACTACAAATAAAGCGAACAAACACCCACCTACAAATTCAAATTTAAACAAAGATATTTGTGGTTTATCTAATCACTCTGACAGTCATCCTGCCTTTCGAACGAGATCTAAACTCGAGACCTCCCGCTGAAGAAGTAGGAAAAGTTCAACGTTAAACACTTTCAGGCTAATTATTCGTGGAAATCGCTATTTATACCCGAGTTGTACTTAAGCTTTCGTACGCCGACCAAGCAAATCCTTTTTTCAACACTTGAACGCAGTATGTGGCATATGACGCCATCTGATGTAATTCAGACACAGCTGTGACTTCCCTTGACGTCACGACGAACGTCATCTTGACAACGCATTTCGTTGCTAGATCAAAAACGGACGAACTGGAGTGCTTGTAATTACACGTGTTAAAAAGTATGACTTGATTGTGAGGAGTGTATGATACAGTGGCTGTGACGTCATAACACAACATAGCACTAACTAACAAAGCTAAGTGGCCGTAGGAGAGAATTATGGAGGCTAGAATCCTACCCTCGTGAAAGATTTGGGTGTATGACTTCCGGGACAATGTTTGATTTTCATGGCACTCAGCCAACTAGACTCTTAGATAGAATAATTAATTCTGGAATTTTTGACGTAAATACGTCTATATTGAAAAGTCATTCGGCAAAAAAGGGGAACGAAAAAGTGTAACCTGGTTACCTAGGAAACGTCGTGTTTACTCGGCATTGTTGTTACCTATAAAACATTACATTACATTACTTTACATTACATTCAGCTACCACAGACCCATCTTAAGCGTAACTAATTCAAGTTAAATAAGCAATGTCTTAATCAAACTTTACGCAATTGTAAAGCATGTATCAAGGAAATATTTAGAATAAAGCCAATATATAAACTTCCTTTCCGTATTTACGTCAAATTCTCCGGAACCGTGGTTCCACTATCACTTTTTTTGGTGTAATTACTTCTGAAATCATAATACAATTAAATTAATGGTAATAGTCCATGTTATAAATACGTAATTTAAAATAGTTTTTTTTATAAAACTAAAATTTTGACTGTGTTTTAAATAACAATCCTTTGGATTTTATCCTTACAATTTTGTTTCGAATTTTAAAATTCAGGTAAAAATTCAGACTCGCGGAATCCAACTACGATGTTGACATTACAGACTCACAAGATCTATAAACAATATTATATACATTTTTTATCAACTACTTAAAAGAGGGGAGGGTGATTTATAATTACTTGTGAAGCAAATGGTGTTGTTATAGCATTATTCAGAGACGTTTGGCAAACCAATGAAAAACTCCAGAGGATAACAAACAGACCTATTTCTGTAGGCATTATTGGTCATTTTGTAAATATGGATGGAAGGTAATGAAAATATTCTGACGAACAATATAAAAGAAAAATTAATAAAATAATGAATAGCAGTTGTTATACTAAAAATTACCGATGTCAATAATGAAACAGGCAATTAGATTAATATTTCTCATTGAACCAGAACTAATGGAACAATTGTGATGTTAACTGAATCTGGATGAATAATTGATTGGTTCGTACCTTCTGATTATCCGAGGAGGGGGCGAAATAATCGGGTTTATCCGGTTTAAACGAAAATTAAAAATTAATTTAGAACCCATTAAAATGTACAGTGATGTTTTCCACACACATTTCTTACTTTCCACTGCTCTGCTGTTCGGAGGATCGTTATTAATTCATCTGTATTTTTATTATTGTTCTTATTTTGCAATAGCTCTGGTGTAATGAAACAAATCTCGTGTCTACACAAAATCAGAACAAGTACAAAGTTTTTCGGTCTACTATTAATGTACCACGTGACTTCCCGGGCCGTGTGCAATCCGATATACGACAGTGCCTCCACGTTCCGCAATGCAGATTCATTCATAACAAACTTGGCTTCAGAATCAGATGCAGTTCAAAATCTTTAATGATGGATGTTACTTCCAAAACGAAATATTATGTATATCAAATCTAAAACTTCTTGACGATGGTGAAGAGTCAATTGAATAAAAATTTCCTTGGATATTATCCATCGTCTAGTAAATATAAAACGTAAAAAACGACGTTTCGGAGATGGGACTCTATCTCCGTCTTCAGGTTCCTACACAGTTGGGCCCACTAGAGAGAGCTAATCCCTATCTCCGAAACGTCGTTTTACGTTTTATATTTACTAGACGATGGATAATATCCAAGGAAATTTTTATTCAATTGAAATATTATTACATACAATTTTGTTTAAAATTACTTAAAATTATAACATTCTTAGTAGATACTGCATCTTGTTACATTTTTTGTATCGACGACATGTTTCAATGTGTATTACATCATCATCAGGTCTATCAATTTTAATATATTTTAAAAACTGTTGTACATCTTGCGTTTCGTATATTGATTAATTTGATTTGTTTAATTTTAAGTTTTTGTCTCTTCCTTTAAATTTGGAGGTTGTGCTTGGATGTTTTATATCGGGTTGTAATTGATGTGTTGTGTGTCCGATATTAAGAGACGGTAGACGGTAGTTGCAGTCTACCGTCTCTTAATATCGGACACACAACACATCAATTACAACCC